>NW_007524698.1:0-224 GCF_000475195.1 Diaphorina citri
TGCTTTCAGACTGGAAGGTTCTCTCTGCTCCCTCTCTCCTCTCTGTGATATCTCCAAATATTTCAACATGATTTTTTTACTTTTTTTTTACAAGAGTTTCCATTAGAGTACCTATTTAAGATGACCAAGGAGTCGGTGTACATGTAAGGGATGAAGGTTCACGAAATATGGGCTTGTAACAAGCCAATATCAAAAAATTTCGAAAGTTATATCCACTTTTTTTT
>NW_007524699.1:0-224 GCF_000475195.1 Diaphorina citri
ATTAACAGAGACACTAAATACTGATGATCTTATACAAATACCAGGTTATTACAGAATAACGGTCCCTGCAGAAAAACCCGATGTAGGACGACCTGTTGGAGGAATAGCTATTTTCTACAAACCATTCCTGAATCTTAATCAGGTACATGTAAAACAGAATAGAATTCATGCAAATTCATCTATCGGCACCATTCTATGTTATTATTTCAATCCAGAAACCAACA
>NW_007524700.1:0-224 GCF_000475195.1 Diaphorina citri
TTCAACACACAAAAGAGAAGATCTATGAAATAAGAACCAATTTCTGTGGAGTTTTCCCCAAAATTGGCCCTTTGTTCAAAGACCTCCTCAAATAGACATACGAGTAAACCCAACTACAAACTCGCTTTCACACAAATTCTCCTCGAAAAAAAAAAAAAATGCATTTAACTTGGCTGAAGATCCAAGTTAAATGAAGGCCATACACACACCCGCCACCAAACATT
>NW_007524701.1:0-224 GCF_000475195.1 Diaphorina citri
TTTTGATTGTTATAAAAGATGTAGGTATTATTGCTGTTTTTTATAAGTACGGATTTTGGAATTATTGTTTTATAGGTATTTGATGATTAATTTTTTATTGTTATTATTGTTTTTGGATAGGTATTATTTGATTGTACTTAATGATTTAAAGCAACTTGTTGGGTAATGATTTAAATGATTTTAAGTTGGGGATTTAGGTTTTTCATATTTAGGCGGTTTTTTTT
>NW_007524702.1:0-224 GCF_000475195.1 Diaphorina citri
ATGAGTCAAATTTCCGACTGCACAAAGCTGAAAGTCCTCCCCAAGTCATCCTGTATACAAGGATACACAAATCGGTGACATGTAGAGAATCTAAGAAAAATTATAATATTTGGCACTCGTCCAAATCCCGAAGACTCAAAAGTACTTTTTTTTTTGCTCATAAAATTCAAGTGGTCAGTGGACACGGCCAGTGGGCGTCATTGATGAGCACAGATCGATACTGT
>NW_007524703.1:0-224 GCF_000475195.1 Diaphorina citri
CCCTGATTGGTGTGATTGTATTAGAAGCGTACTGTACTGGCGTTCTAAGGGGAGAAGTCCGTCCCTGATGCAAATTCATCCAGATAGGGGTATAGGAGTATACAGTAGTGACGTCATAAGATAGTGTAATCTCACGCCATTAGTGAAAATTTATTATAGCTTCTTTACAGACTGTTAAATTTTCACCACAACTTTCCGAGTATCCGCCACTGCTGATTGACTGT
>NW_007524704.1:0-224 GCF_000475195.1 Diaphorina citri
AAATTCCGTTGGTCCTCATTTTTCCTGCTCTATGACTTTGAAACATCACCCAAGTAAGCGCAACTGATCTATTATACATATACATATGACTGAGACCACATATTTCGAAACTAGGTACCTACACCTTTTCTGGTTGATCACTCAAAGTGTTAAGCATGCTATTGCATCGCTGCGTCCTAACCAAAATTGGTTTTGAAGTTAACCCCATATGCCTCATTTACAGA
>NW_007524705.1:0-224 GCF_000475195.1 Diaphorina citri
GACAAACCTGAGAAGAATTAGAAAATAGAAAGCTGTTTAGCTACGTCTAAAATACGTAACACCTGTTTGGTGGAATTTTGGTGGAATGTTCCTATATCTTCGGATTTTCAGGAGTGCCCCCCATCTTGGGCGTGTATTCGGGGGATGTGAGATGAGAGTAGTAACTGGAGGAGTAGATGGTGGCTACGATTAGACTGAAGACAAACCTGAGAAGAATTAGAAAA
>NW_007524706.1:0-224 GCF_000475195.1 Diaphorina citri
CTCTGGAGTTTCTGCAAACAGGGCACAATCGTCAGCAAACATCAAATCTGTTATTTTGCATGCTTTGGTTTTCTTTTTGGCTTTCAGGTTTCGGCGATTAATCATATTTGTGTCCAATCGAAAGTTTAGGTCTATTCCTCCAACACTTTGGTTTATGATGTTTTGGATGATGGCCTGCATGTAAAGAATGAAGAGAAGTGGCGCCAATACACATCCCTGTCGTA
>NW_007524707.1:0-224 GCF_000475195.1 Diaphorina citri
AGTTCTTTGGAGGCAAGCAGTCTGGTCGGCACGGGATTCACATATCCCTAATACGCCATCGGAGTGAGTGAGTGAGTGTGTGTGTATTGTAAGCGCGGGTTTGCTCCTCGGCCGGGGCGAACTTTACCATTAAACAGATACTTGAGGATCGTTTTCGAACTTTCTCCTATCCTGTCCTCCTTCTTTCTTCGATTCCAAAAAATAAGACCTCTGTGGTTCCCTCT
>NW_007524708.1:0-224 GCF_000475195.1 Diaphorina citri
GTGTGATTTATATCCCAAGCATTGCAAAAATTCTTGAAGGCTTGAGAAGTGAACTGGGGACCTTGATCCGTCACAATTTGTTTTGGCACACCATAGCGAGATAATAGCATTTTAATTTCTCTAATAACAGTTTCACTTGTCTCATCACTTATTTTTGCAAAATCAACAAATTTAGAAAAATAATCTCCAACAGCTACAAACATATGATTATTCCACTTGAACAA
>NW_007524709.1:0-224 GCF_000475195.1 Diaphorina citri
CTACACCCTCAATCTTACCCTTGCCTAACATTCCCCTCTCTTACCTTTTATATCCACCCCAACCTCCTTACCCTTGTCTAACATTACCCTCTCTTACCTTTGTACCATACCCCTTGTCTGACATTCCCCCCCTCTTACCTTTGTACCTACACCCTCAATCTTACCCTTGCCTAACATTCCCCTCTCTTACCTTTTATATCCACCCCAACCTCCTTACCCTTGTC
>NW_007524710.1:0-224 GCF_000475195.1 Diaphorina citri
CTCTTCCTCTCTCTCCTCTCTCTCTCTCTACCTACCTCTCCCTTCCTCTATCTCTCCTTTTATCTCAACTCTTACTCTCTCCCCTCTTCTCTCTCCCTTCCTCTCTCCACTTAATCTTCTCCTACCTTTCCCTCCCTCTCTCTCTCCTCTCTTCCTCTCTCTCCTCTCTCTCTCTCTCTACCTACCTCTCCCTTCCTCTATCTCTCCTTTTATCTCAACTCTTA
>NW_007524711.1:0-224 GCF_000475195.1 Diaphorina citri
ATCGAACTTCAAAGGAACACAAAAGAAGTGTGTCGAATACCTACATTAAAATTGCAGAGGCGTGGTGTCATCTTTTTTCCAAGCATAGACCAAATAGATAATGGACCTGTTTTGGCATACATGAATCAAGTAGTGAAGTCCTCCATCAGAAGCAGTAGCTATAATACAGTGAAATGAAAGAGACATCTAACAGAACGGAATGGAGAGCTGCCAACCAGTCCCAG
>NW_007524712.1:0-224 GCF_000475195.1 Diaphorina citri
TCTTTTCTTTCTAGGCGCATTATTTTTTCTTTCCTCAGCACTCGATAACTTCCATTTTTCTTTCATTTCGGTCCCATTTAATTTTTCTTTTGATCCAATCCTATATAATTGTCCTTTCGTCTCAATTCCTTTCAATTGTCCTTTCATCTCTATTCCATTGAATTTTTCTTTCGTCTCCATTCCATCATTACTCTCTTTCGCATCAATTCCATTCAATCGTTCTT
>NW_007524713.1:0-224 GCF_000475195.1 Diaphorina citri
TCTAGATGATGCAGCGTCGTACGAAGTCACGCGATCAAATCAAACATATTTATCACAAAACACAGTGCAATTTCCGTACTATGAATCACGTACGTTGAGTGAGTAGGCTGTGGCTATACTTGATCCTATCTCTGAGAAGTAGAATAAATTATAATTATAATAATGATAGTGCTTATTTATACTGCTCGTATAGGACTGAAAAGTCCTTTTACTCCAGCAGTAGG
>NW_007524714.1:0-224 GCF_000475195.1 Diaphorina citri
TATTCCCACAGCCAATTTTATTCCCACGGCACGTTTACGTAACAAGTTCCCCCCTCACTTCCCTATTCATGCCACTTGTTACTCGCGCGCACATTATTGATTGTGTAGCGTAAGGCATTTATATACGTTCTATTTCACCCGTATTCTCATCGAGCCGAAATAGCTCAGTTGGGAGAGCGTTAGACTGAAGATCTAAATGTCCCTGGTTCGATCCCGGGTTTCGG
>NW_007524715.1:0-224 GCF_000475195.1 Diaphorina citri
TTTTAGTGCAGTGAATTCAGTGAAGGACATTTTATGACCACCATATTCGTGCAATTGCAATTTCTCTTGCAGAGCACGTCTGAATTTGGTTTTTTTTCGGTAGAGAAATGTTTTAAGTTTCCTTTTTCTTCAAAGAATGTTGTTTGGAAAGCTTGCTTTTCTACTTCTATCTTGTTCGCTTTCTTCTTCTTCTTCTTCTTCTTCTTCTTCTTCTTCTTCTTCTT
>NW_007524716.1:0-224 GCF_000475195.1 Diaphorina citri
TATTAATTTTATTATTTACTACAAAGAATTCAGAAGTAAATGTAAAACACAATGAAAATGTGTCACACAATAGAAATGTAAAGGAAGCGCCTCATGCCACACTTATGACAAGCGCCAGACACACAAATAATACACCTAGGCTAGACCAAAACACTCGTAGGCCAAACTATCCAGACTCTAATGCCAATGAACTGAAATTTGACACTTCATGTAAATGTCTGGAT
>NW_007524717.1:0-224 GCF_000475195.1 Diaphorina citri
TTTACCGGCCAGCCCGGTTTTAAATAGCTCTCAATGAGCAGAACAAACCTGTGAAAACCGTTTGTCTTTGTCCCAAACTGTTTTCCGGAAAACTCCGGAAAACCCTTTGGAAAAATGGAAAATCTCGATTTTCAGACAAACAGTTAACAAATTTTTACCGGCCAGCCCGGTTTTAAATAGCTCTCAATGAGCAGAACAAACCTGTGAAAACCGTTTGTCTTTAT
>NW_007524718.1:0-224 GCF_000475195.1 Diaphorina citri
TTAGGGTAAAAGAATACTCAAATAAGCATCATTCAATAGGATAAGGAAAGTCGTGTGATGTTCACACCAGATTTTTTAAAAAGAATTCCTCACTCACAAGAATTGAAAGTAATAAAAAACATGACAAAAATAATGAAAGAATGAACAAGGAGGAGGAGGAGGAGAAGAAGAAGAAGAAGAAGAAGAAGAAGAAGAAGAAGAAGAAGAAGAAGAAGAAGAAGAAG
>NW_007524719.1:0-224 GCF_000475195.1 Diaphorina citri
TCTAAATTTATCAACAAACACTGATGTTATGTAGGCACGACAATGTATAAACAGAACTTCGAAGACATCCTTCAAAATGTTCCAAAATACACACTTAATGAACACTATGAATATGAACATAAACACACTGACCATAACTTTGTTGGAGAATAGATCATAGAGGACATACGAGAGAATATGAGCGAACTTGCGTTCAACGTTAACGTATTTGAAGACGAATACAC
>NW_007524720.1:0-224 GCF_000475195.1 Diaphorina citri
CGAATAGTTAAAAGCGAGGGAGGGATTGATATGGAGGGAAAAAGAGACTTGTAATCAGAAGGAATGTAGAGAGTGACATGAAAGAAAAGAGGGAGTAAGAGGCGAAAATATCTAGAGGGGAGGAAGAGAAAAACAGAAGAGAGAGAGGGAAAAACCAGACTTGTATGCAGAAAGGAGGGAAATATTGACAAGGAGAGAAAGGAGGGAGAAAAACATCTAAGCGT
>NW_007524721.1:0-224 GCF_000475195.1 Diaphorina citri
TTTAGGGTCGTATTATTATGAGAACGCTATTATGAGAAGAAAGCTAATATCAGCTTCTTACAGGGTACCAATGTTTAGGGTCGTATTATTATGAGAACGCTATTATGAGAAGAAAGCTAATATCAGCTTCTTACAGGGTACCAATATTTAGGGTCGTATTATTATGAGAACGCTATTATGAGAAGAAAGCTAATATCAGCTTCTTACAGGGTACCAATGTTTAG
>NW_007524722.1:0-224 GCF_000475195.1 Diaphorina citri
TTATTTTCTTTTCTCACTTTTCTCTTTTTCTTTCTTTACTTGCGACAAAGTGTTCAGTAAAGTATTTCCTTCCTTTCTGTCGGTTTATAAGGTAAGGAAAGGGCACTAAATTATATTTTTATGGTAATAGAATAGAAAATGTCAGCCGAAATTGCCTTCCTTTGCCCTCTCTCCCCTCCTTTTCTCCTCTACTTCCCCTCCTCCTTTCCTCCTACCTTCCATCT
>NW_007524723.1:0-224 GCF_000475195.1 Diaphorina citri
CCCGAGGTAATGTTCGGATACTCGGTCAAATTTTCTTAGGTTACAAACATACCTAACACATGAGTTCTGCGCTCTCTGAAGGGATTGTAGTAATTCAACCTTCAGATTTGGAGAATAAACAACATCACAGTAATCAATTAAGGGTAGAACTAAGGCCTCAATCAATCTCTTCTTTAATTCCTTGGGAAATACTTTCCTAAATCTACTTAGGTTGTGAAGAGAAT
>NW_007524724.1:0-224 GCF_000475195.1 Diaphorina citri
TCTTTTAAACAAATTACCTGAAAATTTAACCAACATTCCGCCAATACTGATAAAAAAACATTTGAAAAGATTATTCATGGATTTTATAAACACAGAAGATTACCTCAGTATAAAGAACAACTATTTATGTTAGTTACTCTCCAATAACAGTGTATCCAGACTTAGTGATTTTTCACTAAATTTAGTGAATTCTTGGCAAATCTAGTGATTTAGTGATTTGAGGT
>NW_007524725.1:0-224 GCF_000475195.1 Diaphorina citri
TTTTTGGCGGTTTTCGGTGTAATTTAACAATATCTCGGGAACGGTATAAGCTAGAGACTTGAAATTTGGTATGTTGTTTACAAATGTGACAAGGATGCAACACAAAACGTTTGGTTGAGATGGTTGCTGCGCTTGGTGTTATTTTTACCGCTTTTGGACAGATTTCGACCGTTTTTTGGCGGTTTTCAGCTATAGCGACAAAACGGTTAAGGATATTGTAAAAG
>NW_007524726.1:0-224 GCF_000475195.1 Diaphorina citri
ACATTTTTGTTCACATTGACATTTCTTGTGTGATCATTAATGTTACACAGCAGAGTTCTTTTCAAGAGCTGGTGTGAACAATAATGTTACACATCTTATGCTTTTTTATATGCTGATTAGATTCTCTCGGCACTGCAGTTTCATATGGTATACTTGGTTTTGGCGTAGGACTTATCAAAATGAAAATATTTGTTAATGTTACACACGGCATAGACCAACTAAAA
>NW_007524727.1:0-224 GCF_000475195.1 Diaphorina citri
AGAGAGAGAGAGAGGGATAAGAGTACAGATTAGGCTAATAGATAGAGGATGCAAGGGAAAAAATATAATGCGAAACACAAAAAGAGAAAGAGCGAGAGAGGGAGAGAGAAGGAAAGAAAGAGAGAAAAGGGGAAAAAAGAAAGAAAGTGGAGGGAAAAGGGGAGAGGCTCTCAAGATAAGTGGGTAATTTTATTTACTTAATTTTTTCCAGAATACCCCATTAG
>NW_007524728.1:0-224 GCF_000475195.1 Diaphorina citri
ATCTCAGCATTCTCATTTCGGCAACTTCCAGTCTCTTCTCGTGCACCATCTTGACAGCCCAAGTTTCTGCCCCATATAGCATAGCTGGTCTCACCACTGTTCTATACACTTTTCCTTTCATCTTCAAACTCATTCTCTTACCACATAGTACACCCGTCATTTTCTTCCAGTTCATCCAAGCAGCACTAACTCTATAGGCAATCTCGCAATCCAGCTCTCCTTCC
>NW_007524729.1:0-224 GCF_000475195.1 Diaphorina citri
TCTTCCAACACCAGCTTGGATAAGGTCGGTGAGACGGTCCACGGAGCGAGCAGCCGCGTGACATCGCTTCGTTCCACAGTCGAAGAGGGTGGCGGGCCACTGGCGTCCGGTGCAGGAGAAACTCCTCAAACCCCGAGTAGCGTTTGTTCAGAAGAGCCTAGCGGACGGGAGACAGATTCCCCGCTGAATGTGGTCACGACGGATACGCCAAGCAGCGAAGAGTT
>NW_007524730.1:0-224 GCF_000475195.1 Diaphorina citri
CGCTGCGCGCTCCCGGGGGCTTCGCGGGGTGAGCATGAGGTCGCGCTTCGCGCTCCCTTGGCTTCGCCCCTGAAAACTGATATCGTCCCTGAGTCTTGTCTGGAAGAAATGGAAACTGAAAACTAAAATCGAAAGAAAACATTAAAAGTAGGAAAAGTTTTGCTGGCCTCAAACCTTGTTCCCTGTGTATTTCTTATGGGGGGACTAAAAAACGTCAATATCTC
>NW_007524731.1:0-224 GCF_000475195.1 Diaphorina citri
TGATCCACACATGATAGATATAGAGATCTTAAACTAAATAAAAGCATAATATAATATTGGGTATCTAATATACATTATATGTATTAAGTTTATTTATTACAAGTTTTTATTACAAGATTGTACACATGGAAAAGTCCTGGAGATATAAAAAGATACCAACTGGATTACATACTGATAAATCAACGATTCAAGAACAGCATCAAGACTGCAAAAACATTCCCTGG
>NW_007524732.1:0-224 GCF_000475195.1 Diaphorina citri
GCTTAAAAGACCTGCCTCGGTGATGTAGTGGTCGAGACGCTCGCCTGGTAAACAGGAGGGCGTGGGTGTGATTAACTTCGGTCTCTAATGGCCAAGACCACAATGTGAGTTTGAACTTGGTTTAGCTCCTACATTAAGCAATCTATCAGATTCCTTAATCTAAGAGTTGAACTTGAAACAAGTGTAAACGCAGTTCGTAGTCCTGGGCAGAAGTGTGTCCCCGA
>NW_007524733.1:0-224 GCF_000475195.1 Diaphorina citri
GCGGATTTCGCGATTATGTTCGCGGATTTCGCGATTATGTTTGCGGATTTGGCGATTTTGTTCGCGGATTTCGCGATTATGTTCGTGGATTTCGCGATTATGTTCGCGGATTTGTCGATTTTGTTCGCGGATTTTGCGATTATGTGCGCGGATTTTGCGATTATGTTCGCGGATTTGGCAATTATGTTCGCGGATTCGCGTCCCGAATCGACATTTTGGATATT
>NW_007524734.1:0-224 GCF_000475195.1 Diaphorina citri
ACGATATGTTAAACTTTGGAAAAATTAAAAGAATAGCAATTTATGTCTCCGACAGATCGACAGAATCAATAACCTACGCGAAGCTGCCTTGAGCAACAGAGAAATGAAACAAGCAAGTAACAAGAGAATCATGGCAATACTCGTATAGCAGGGGTGGCCAGACTTTTTTCGTTGCGGTTCCCTTCTTAACTTTCAAAAGTGTTCGAGGTTCCCCCCCCCACCCA
>NW_007524735.1:0-224 GCF_000475195.1 Diaphorina citri
TTTTCCTTATTTTGAACCCAATGTTTTACGTGTATTTGAGTTTTGATGTCTAGTTTAGTGTTGGGCCCAAGTATGATGCGTGGTGGTGTTGTCCCAGTTTGTTTGTTGGTGGGGATAGGTCGACATATTCCCTGGTTCGTTTCCCTTTTCTATTTCTTTACTTCCTAAAAACTCCCCTTCGGTTCGTTTTTCTTTTTGGTAGGAGGAGTGTAACGTTGTAAACG
>NW_007524736.1:0-224 GCF_000475195.1 Diaphorina citri
TTAATTGTAAAATATTGTAAGGTCGGTCTCGTTAGGATTTCAACCTGTCGAACAGAGAAACTTATACATCCTACATCCAATACGATATCATTTTGGTAACATTGAAGCTTTACAGGTCCAAATGAAAGGAAATGAAATCAAAATCATCGAGGAAAAGGCAACCAGTGACCCTAAGAATGAAAAATGCATCAAGGCGTGATTAATACAGCAAGAATGTCTGCTCT
>NW_007524737.1:0-224 GCF_000475195.1 Diaphorina citri
AGCATACATACTTAATGTAAGTTTAATTTCGAATTGCACGTTAGAAGAGTAAATCTTAAATTACTTACAATATTTTTTGAAAACTTGAATCATAATTCAGTTACGAATAATATTTGATATTTACAGAAAATCTTTACAATTTCACATTTTTTTGTTAAACTATGTACATATTGTGCGATATCAACATAGGTATCACCGAAATTTTGGATTAACAAAACTATTTG
>NW_007524738.1:0-224 GCF_000475195.1 Diaphorina citri
TTTCCAAATTGTTGTTCCTGTTTTTCGCTCGAATAACACAAAGCTTCAATGGAAAAGTTAATTATAATCCTCCTCCTCCTCTCCCTCTTATTCTCCCTCCCTTCGTCTCCCTTCCCCTCCCTTTTGTCATATTAGGGATGAATACAGTTTTTGTGATCTTGTTGATATGCTTTGGTAGTTTAGTACTGATCAAATTCACATTGTTCCATTTTTTGTTAGGAATG
>NW_007524739.1:0-224 GCF_000475195.1 Diaphorina citri
CACAAACCAATCCATGAGCATGACCTTCACACACCAATCCATGACCATGACCTACATACACCCATCGTCGATGAACCGACAACGGAAGCGTTTGTCCCTATCCAAACTGCAACCAGACCCACCGTCCAAACACAAACGCACCAAAACACTCGTCCACCGTACAAATTCAGCTCAACGAAACCCACATTCACCCCAGGGTCGCTCTCAACACCCAAACGATTCCT
>NW_007524740.1:0-224 GCF_000475195.1 Diaphorina citri
ATGACACTTCAAAACCCTATCCAAATTGATGCTGCTGACAGTACTGATATTCACAATACTACAGATTCATTGGTTATTCCTGACTCACTGAAACAACACTTTATTGTGACTCCTCCCAAATTGAGGCTAGTAGCTCTTGCTAGTTTTATTCTAGGTAAATGTCAAAATGTGAATGAGGATGAAGAAAGTAAAATGTTGGTGTTCATGGCGACTCAAGACATGGC
>NW_007524741.1:0-224 GCF_000475195.1 Diaphorina citri
TCCCGAAATCAAAGATAGAAGGAAAAGAGGATAGGAGAAAGCCAGCTGTTCTTTGAGTGTTCTCAGATAGTTTGCATGTGTGTGTGCTTGAGGGAGGAAAATCTAAAGTGAGAAATTTCAAGTCCAACTTACTCAGTCCAGTGCCCAGAGTGGTTTTCTGTCCAGAGTTGGCAAGCCCACCGGCAGCCGTGGCTACCTTATTCTGTGCACTGTACGTATTGTAC
>NW_007524742.1:0-224 GCF_000475195.1 Diaphorina citri
GAGTAATAATAATTTTGAATTGATTTTGCCTCAAACGCCGCGTGTGAACGAACCCTAATAACTTGTTGTAAACTTGCCCTTCCACGCATGCGCAATGTTCTTCTAACCCTAACCTCCTTTTTTCAAAATTTGTTTTTCTTTTCTTTAGTCGCCTTGAAAATGTCATCAGGAGATGACGAAACATGTCGGCTCCTGTAGGTTTTTTAATTTTATGATTGTTTATC
>NW_007524743.1:0-224 GCF_000475195.1 Diaphorina citri
TGAGCGTCTTGACCACTACGCCACCGAGACAGGATAGTGATATCCACAAGTTGTATTTATTTTCTTTTGTGCCATACAGTTTACATCGTGATATCCCTGCTGTACAATTTATCTGTTTCTTTCGCCGTCTTTGCCCGTATTCTTCCATCTCAGATTATTTATCTTTCTTTGTGATTTATTGTCTCTAGTTCTAAATGTGTGTAAATAAACTTTAAATCCATGTG
>NW_007524744.1:0-224 GCF_000475195.1 Diaphorina citri
ATCGAAAAACGAGTACAAATTTTTGTCGATGGTGGGATTCGAACCCGGGACCTTCTGCATGGTAAGCAAGCGCGTTACTTTTCTCTTCAGTTACTTTCATTTCCATTCATTTCATGTTGCAGATACCATGGAGAACCTATTACGAGCATTGAGGCGTCCGCGATGATAGAAGAAGGCAAGTGTACTCTGGGCTGTTTCCTGCTGAACAACAACAAACTGAGTGA
>NW_007524745.1:0-224 GCF_000475195.1 Diaphorina citri
ATTACATCGTGTGGCATCGGCCTATTCTATTCTAACACCGAACAAAAGATAGGAGAAAATAATGATTTTATTATTGTACTAGCTGAATTCCGTCGCTTCGCTCCGGAATCCCGCTAGTTCATCCCGAGGCATGGCCAAACTTGTGGGAAAGGCATGGCCGAACTTGTAGTTATCAAACTAAAAACATAAACGAAACTCAAATATTAGGCGAGCGAGGAAAAGTT
>NW_007524746.1:0-224 GCF_000475195.1 Diaphorina citri
CCCACCTGGTGAAAGACCACCCTCATGTAGATATCAAACACAAATTGTTTGTCGGTAAAAATCCAATGCTCACTGAGCGGACAGTAGCATTGCGACCCACCAAGTCAAAAATGGAGTGAGCTGAAAGACTACGTAGCGTAGGTGGAAGAAAATAAAGGAACAAAAGTACCTAATGTTGGATATCACAAGCGCTATCCATTTGGCGAATTTGTTTTCTGTTAAAG
>NW_007524747.1:0-224 GCF_000475195.1 Diaphorina citri
AATTCCCGGAATACAAGTCAAATGCTGGGAATACACACCAAATACCAGAAATACAAGTAAAATGCCGGGAATACACACGAAATACCAGAAATACAAGTAAAATGCCGGGAATACACACCAAATACCAGAAATACAAGTGAAATGCCGGGAATACACACCAAATACCAGAAATACAAGTAAAATGCCGGGAATACACACCAAATACCAGAAATACAAGTGAAATG
>NW_007524748.1:0-224 GCF_000475195.1 Diaphorina citri
CAATACCATAGCTGGAACTGTCAACAGATAAAGTTACGTCTTTGTTAACGTCAAAAAACTTCAGTACTGGAGCATTGGCGATACAATTTTTGAGTTCCTGAAAACATTTTTCATGATTTTCATCCCAAATCCACAGACTATTCTTATTAAGAAGATCTCTTATGGGGGAAGATCGACTCGAATAATTCTGAATGAATTTTGCAAGGTAATTCATGGATCCCAAA
>NW_007524749.1:0-224 GCF_000475195.1 Diaphorina citri
AGACCGCAGGTTCGACCTTTGCTGCACCTTGATACAAAATTGAAAAGCCGGTGTGAATGTGACAAATACAAGACTTTACTTATGTTTTGGGACTTTAGTTCTTTGGGGTTTGTAGGTAGTTTGGTTTCGACATCTCCAACGTTGACACTGAACGATTTTTTTTTGTTCCCGTCACGAATTTTTCTTCGTGAGGCGTATTTGAATGAATGGACGTGTTCACATTG
>NW_007524750.1:0-224 GCF_000475195.1 Diaphorina citri
GGTATAGTAACTATTGACATCATGGCTTGCTGTGTGGGATCACAGGCTCTGTGTGGCCTAACAGAATAATAGGGTTTATGAATAACGCGTATAGGGACCACAATTACATAGCTCCTTCAGAATAGTTACAACTGTTTTTTGTGATCCTTTTTTTTCATCAGTCATCCTACTCTCATTTAAAGTCTGTACCCATTGGGCGACCGTAAAAAATCGGATCACACGAC
>NW_007524751.1:0-224 GCF_000475195.1 Diaphorina citri
TTGATCAGGTGTACCTGTGCTCAGGTCTACCTGATAGTGAGTGGTTGGCCTAAAGAGGATTTTTGTTATCAGTATGTACATAAAGGTAGCTTATCTGGGCTGTGTCTGTAGCCCTTTGACGTCATGATCTAAGTTACATCAGTTGTCTGAAAATAAAGGTGTTTAGGTCGGGACTGCACGAAAGTTTGATGATTGGCAAAGTTAATCATTATTGATATGAACAA
>NW_007524752.1:0-224 GCF_000475195.1 Diaphorina citri
TTTACTTACTTACCTTCTTTTACCTGTACATATTCTTAGCATAAGTTTAATTGTAACACTTTACCAAATCACCTACATGTCAAATCCAATACCGTAACCCTATTCAAGGTCTAAACAACTACCCCTCTCATCTCTCCCTCGTATCTTCAATACTCGGAGACTCTCGAGAATCTTTGATCCAAGATTTTCTTCACGCTTCTCTCGTTGGCATCTTTCAGTAGCAA
>NW_007524753.1:0-224 GCF_000475195.1 Diaphorina citri
GCAAATATTTCAACGGGTTAATTTAAAAGCAAATATTTCAACGGGTTACTTTCTGGTGTTCTCGTGTTGACCCAGAAGCTAAGTGGGAAGTATTGTGTCTCTTCTCGCCCATCTGATGAGAAGCATACATACGGGATGGAAAGCCGCCACTGACCCCAGTCCCTCCTACAAGGGGGTGAAACCTACTCGAAACTATTATTCTTTCTAACGATATCTCTCCCTCC
>NW_007524754.1:0-224 GCF_000475195.1 Diaphorina citri
TATCATTCAAAGCTAAATCAAACTGTTTTGAATCGTCCATTAATTTCTCTGTACATGATCTCCTCTGGAAGGTTTTTTATAAGAGTTTGTTGAGAATTATTTCTTCAGACTTGCTCACTCATGATGTCATGATTGGGGAGCATTGTTATGCTTCTGATGATGCTTATGAGAAAATTGTTGGACCAGGACCAGTTTTAATAAACTTGCCGCTTGCTGTAATATAT
>NW_007524755.1:0-224 GCF_000475195.1 Diaphorina citri
ATTACCCCCAATATTATGGGAAAACTTTAAACTACATCCTTCTGACTCCCCATGACTTCACGTGACGTGATGTAGTGTATTTCTGATTCTACCATTGTCTTCATAAAAATGTATTTTGGCCGTTCCCAGGTACATACGCGGGTCTAGATCTGAACGAACCCACCAGCGACAACTTTGGCAAGGCCAAAGTCATCGAGAGTCTGAAGGCGAAGTTCGGATACAAG
>NW_007524756.1:0-224 GCF_000475195.1 Diaphorina citri
ATTGCGCCGCAGGCCTCACAAAAAACGTGACGAGTCCTTAGTGGTTACTCATCCAGGTAAAAACCAAACACCACGTTGCTTAGCTTGAATGGTCCGTCTCGTCGAGAACTAAAGCCATTTCCAGAATTTACAACTTTGGTGCAAGATGTTCAGGTTCTGGTTAGCTATCGGAATAATGAAAGGTACCACTTAGTAGGCACTTACCCTTGTCCAATGATACAGGC
>NW_007524757.1:0-224 GCF_000475195.1 Diaphorina citri
TACACATAAATCTTTCAGTAGGTTTACTGACATGCAAAATATAGCAACAATCGTACCTATGTCGTATGTATGTACGTAAGTACTATCATTATATTCATTTACTCACCACTCACTATACTAACACTAGTATCTACTCGTACCTACCGACCTACGTACTCATTAACTCAGCACTATATCAACACTGTAGACAACTAGTACACACAGAGTACAGGTACGACCGTAAC
>NW_007524758.1:0-224 GCF_000475195.1 Diaphorina citri
TTTGGCATCTCCACCATTCATAATTTATTTATGTTAAACCAAGGCTTACTACCTAAAGGAAAAATAATGGAGTTTTGGCATCTCCACCATTCTTAATTTATTTATGTTAAACCAAGGCTTACTACCTAAAGGAAAAATAATGGAGTTTTGGCATCTCCACCATTCATAATTTATTTATGTTAAACCAAGGCTTACTACCTAAAGGAAAAATAATGGAGTTTTGG
>NW_007524759.1:0-224 GCF_000475195.1 Diaphorina citri
GGGTTGTGCATGCGGTCGCGCTGCGCGCTCCCGGGGCTTCGCGGGGTTTAGCATAAGGTCGCGCTTCGCGCTCCCGGGGCTTCGCGGGATTGTGCATGTGGTCGCGCTTCGCGCTCCCTTGTTTACGGTCGCGCTGCGCGCTCCCAGGGCTTCGCGGGGTTGGATATCTCTAACCGTTTGGTGAAAACCGCCAAAAAAAGGTTATTTCCGCCTGTGGGCGGAGC
>NW_007524760.1:0-224 GCF_000475195.1 Diaphorina citri
CACAACATTGTCTTCAGAATATATTGCAGAAACAAGTATAACCTTTTCTACTGGAAGTTATGATCAGACTACTCAAACACCCATTGAAGAAATCACCGAAACAGACACCCTCTTGGATATTTCAAAGACAACTCCAGAATCAACAACTACATTGGCCTATGAGAAAACTACTACTCCAAGTAAGGTTGTGCAATCAGATTCTTATACTACAATCAAGGAAACAA
>NW_007524761.1:0-224 GCF_000475195.1 Diaphorina citri
AAAAAAAAGATTATCTTGTTGTTAAGTACAAAAATTTTACCTCCTTCAAAGCCTTCTTGCTGATGGCATCTCCATCTTTACTGCGTATGGATTTGTTATCCCTTCTGCAATAGTCGTCTTCCATTTCCACTTCTTCCTCATCTTCTACATCTTCTTCGTCAAACTCATCTTCATCTTCTTTGGTAAAATTGCAATCCGTATCCAAATCCTCAGTCTCGCTGAAA
>NW_007524762.1:0-224 GCF_000475195.1 Diaphorina citri
CATGCTAACTTAATTCGCCTATATATTTCTGGCCATTCATCTTGTTTGGATATCAGGCTCCCTAAATAAACAAACTCTTCTACTTCTTCTATTATTTCTTCACCCATTCTGAAACTGTCTCTATTATTTATGTTTATACACATCAGTTTGGTTTTTACTGCATTGACTGTCAATCCTACCTTCTCCCCTTCTCTCACAAGCTCATCTAGCATTTGTTTTAGCTC
>NW_007524763.1:0-224 GCF_000475195.1 Diaphorina citri
ATCCCAAAAATCACATTAGAAAAATTTCTGTCTGTCTGGCGGTTCAAAATGGCGGCGGTTCAAAGTTATGCCTATTATGCTGCACTGTGGTGTGTGATGTAAGCCAGGGAATGTGACGAAATGTACCTACTGGCATTATATTCAAAATTTTCCTAACTAATTTTCAGCATTTTTGGTTGTGACGATATAAATCTTGGTATTATATTTAACATTTTCCTAACTAA
>NW_007524764.1:0-224 GCF_000475195.1 Diaphorina citri
AAATTCTAACCCACTTCTAGATGAGCTAGGAAGATGCGGTTTTCACCATTGGATTCCTCATTTTTTGTAGGTACTGGGGAAAATCGGAAAATCCCGAAATTCCAAACCGTTCTCGAGATATTGACGTTTTTTAGTTCCCCATAAGGAATACACAGGGAACACAGTTTGAGGCCAGCAAAACTTTTCCTGCGTTTAATATTTTCTCTCGCTTTTAGTTTTCATTT
>NW_007524765.1:0-224 GCF_000475195.1 Diaphorina citri
AGATTCATTTGAGGAGGCGTGTACCTTATCAAGTCATCGCCAAACGGAGGATAAAAGTGTGAACCCCCCATCATTAAAGCCCTAGTTATAACTGTACATTGACGTGGGAAATTGGGAATCCTATGAAACAAAATTATCTGACTCTAACACCCATATTTATGAACAAAATGCTGGCTCTTAAGTTCTTGCTAAGCATAGTCTCAAGGCATTTGATTGGTCAATTT
>NW_007524766.1:0-224 GCF_000475195.1 Diaphorina citri
TCTACATTTCTTTGTTATCATGTTTTCAAGTGTCCTCAACAAAGCCGTCCACACTTTGGTCCTTTCACCTTATCACAATGATTTTACATTTTGATGTTGCACTCACAGTTTGAAACTATATTCCCCTTGTATCAACTATACCTAAGTATATTGCTAGTGTAATTGTCCACTGTTCCTACAGTTGTCATTGTGTTTATATACAAGACCCAATATATTGTAAATAA
>NW_007524767.1:0-224 GCF_000475195.1 Diaphorina citri
CATCAACCAAATTTTTAAATATCAAATTAACCATCAACCAAACAGAATAGGGTGATAGAAACAGGAACAAGAAAACTGGACAATGCTATGTGTCCAAGTGTCCAGTGAAGTGTGAATTTGATGTAGGTACTTCTTGTAGGTATGTTGTCATTATGAATAAATGCTTTTTGAAAAACAATGCGAAAATTGCGGATGGCAAATTATTAATTTTATGTAAGTTTCTA
>NW_007524768.1:0-224 GCF_000475195.1 Diaphorina citri
ATAATAATAATAATAATAATAATAATAATAATAATAATAATAATAATAATAATAATAATAATAATAATAATAATAAAGCATACAACACTTGACGTCTGGGTGTAAAGTTCTTGCGCCTAAAGAATATTTGAACCGCCATAATCTTGTTATCATACATCAAGAACTTGCAAAGAACATCACAAGTAGCAATAGGACATGTGTGCCCTATTACAAGTACAAACCCA
>NW_007524769.1:0-224 GCF_000475195.1 Diaphorina citri
TTTTTTTCTTTTCGTTGAAGATAAATGCACAAGGAGTAAAGAGATAAAAGAGACTTGAAAAAGAGATAAAGGAATAAATAATATGTAAAAGAGAAGATTATATTTCTTTTATTTTTTTTGCAGGAAATATCGGTAGAATTCGAAGGAAATATAGGTAAAGATAGGAAACAAGAGTACCTTGAGTTTTTTATTGATAAATATCTCCAAATAGGTAAATAATATAA
>NW_007524770.1:0-224 GCF_000475195.1 Diaphorina citri
TCATGCCAGTGACGCTATGACCTATGCACGATGTGCGCACTGGATCTTTTCCTATTTATTAATATCAAGTGTAATTAATGGCTGAGGAATGCAACGGGAATATAATTCGTATTGAAATATTATTGACAGCTGTGTTGAAACTCTTTATTCTTCACAGTACCTTCGTACCCACCGCGAGTGGACTAAAGCTAGAAAAAGCTCTTTCTCTATTCTTTGTGTACGAA
>NW_007524771.1:0-224 GCF_000475195.1 Diaphorina citri
TAAATTGTAATGAGACTACTTATCACTTATCTTAACCATTTCATCATTAGGTCGATTACTCTCACTAAGCGAGATACTATCTCTATTAAGACAAAGTGATCGGTGGTCAAATTGCTGATTGCTTTTTGTATGAAGTAAGTACGTCTTTATAAATACCGATCTGACCAATGACTTTACAGCTATCTTGATATTCATGTATCAAATAACAAGCTGGGCCCGTCCCT
>NW_007524772.1:0-224 GCF_000475195.1 Diaphorina citri
CCTTCCTTATAGGGCTTTCTCTTCTTTCTCTCCCTTTCTGTCTCTCAATTTTACCAACCCTTGTTCCATATTTATTTTCTGTTTATTTTTCCCTCCTTCTTGTTTCTTCTTTTTCTTCTTCTTGTTTCTCCTTCTTCTTCTTCTTTTTCTTCTTCGTCCTCCTTTTCGTTTTTATTTGTATTTATTTTTCACTTGTAAGTACATTTTCCCTCTTGTTGAAGTGT
>NW_007524773.1:0-224 GCF_000475195.1 Diaphorina citri
TTTCTTTCTATCTCTTGATGATTAAATTTTATGAACGCCGTAAATTTGGGAAGTTATGCAATGTGGCACGTGTATTCCAATCAGTTAGTACGTAGGTATATACATACATACGACTTAGGATATGTATGTATGTAGTTAGTACGTAGGTACATACATACATACATACATACATACATACATACATACATACATACATACATACATACATACATACATACATACAT
>NW_007524774.1:0-224 GCF_000475195.1 Diaphorina citri
TATAAAAGAAAAGAAGTAGGTACATTTTTAAAAAAGAATTTCTACATAATTTTAATTTCACAATTTTTGGAGAAAAAAAGATCGCGAGAGCAGCGCTACCGTCCAGTGCAGCTGCGTTGACGTTGTGAGAAATGAGAAATGTACTGAATGAGAAATGTACTGAATGAGACGCTATGTACTCCATTTCGTACGGAATGTACTAACCGTGGACGACCCCGTGCCGA
>NW_007524775.1:0-224 GCF_000475195.1 Diaphorina citri
AATATTGAGAAAATATTGAGAAATCACATTGATTGATCTCAGGTACCATAAGCTTTGTACAAAACAATACAGAAAATAAATGTAATAAAGCAACGTGCACTCACATTGCATTACTCTCTAAAGAAAGTAAGGAGGAAGCAATAAAAAATCATTCATCATTTCAGTGGCAGGAATGGAAATAAAATAAAATAAATTAGCTACTCATATGATATATATGTGAAAAT
>NW_007524776.1:0-224 GCF_000475195.1 Diaphorina citri
ATAATTAATAATTAATTAAATAAACTTGAATCGTCGAGAATTACCAAATGCTCCATGCAATGGTAGGAAAAAGACTACCGTGCTGACCGAGTTTCTGCTTAGAGATCGATCAGCAAGATCAGCAGATTTAACTGCTGTCACTTACATAGGATTACCCAGAAGACATTTTTTCAAAGCAGGACATTTTTCTAAATCCTAAATTTGTCCAAAATTCAAATAGGTAC
>NW_007524777.1:0-224 GCF_000475195.1 Diaphorina citri
TACTCGTACAGCAAAAACAGTGAGATTTGTATGAAAATCAAGTACCTAACCGCGGTATAGGAACTGACTGAATCAACGGGAGCTAGAGACATCATTTTCATCCTGAACAATAAAATCATTATAAGTAGATAAGTGAAGAGCAACATGCAACATGCTGCGTGGTTAAAACAAAGACTCCAAGTTGAAGAACCAGAGGGGAATCGTCTAGGCCTTCATATCAAAAT
>NW_007524778.1:0-224 GCF_000475195.1 Diaphorina citri
TCCTATCATGTTGAACGGCCTCAAGATGTATGTCCTGTGTTTGGCCTCCTTTATTGAGGTAAGTTAGACCAGCCACTCACTATCAGGTATACCTGACAGCTACATCTGATCAGGTCCGCCTGTCAGGTCTACCGATAGGTATCTGATGAGCACACACACTATCAGTTAGACCTGACAAGTACGGCTGAAAAGGTCCGTCTATCAGGTCTACCAGATACCTGATA
>NW_007524779.1:0-224 GCF_000475195.1 Diaphorina citri
GCCACGGATGCCAGCATTGATAGAAAGTCTTTGGCTACATTTGTGTAAATGTCCTGCCACGGATGCCAGCATTGATAGTGTAGCGAAATACCTATTGGAATGTTAGGGGAAAACATGAATTGATTGTCAATTTTCGAATTTGTAAGCAACATTTTGTAATGTACAAAATATTTTCATCTGATTTGGAGCATCCCCCCTTTCCTGGAATTCTGGATACGGGCCTG
>NW_007524780.1:0-224 GCF_000475195.1 Diaphorina citri
AACCAAAAAAATGACGAATTTAACTGACAGACCCACCTCAAAATGACGAATAGACCAACCACAAAATGACGAATACAATTCACTGACAAACCTCAAAATGACGAACACAACTAAAAGACAAACCGCTAAACTACAAATAAAACTGACAGACAAACCACAAACTGACAAAGACTAATGACGGACAAACCTCAAAATGACAAATATCACTCACTGAGAAACTAAAA
>NW_007524781.1:0-224 GCF_000475195.1 Diaphorina citri
TGAAAGTTTTTAGAAGGCCTCGGTTCGAGTCCGACCCATATCGACATACTAGGGTTAATGCTTTCTTTGCTTATGTACCAGGTACCTTCTGGGAACTTCTTATCCTAAGCTGAGCGTATAATAAATAACATACTTTACACTTAGATAATATGTGCTCACAAAGATCAGCTCTAAAGTTGTGTCCACACATATGTCGACGGTAAACCGTACACTGCCCTAACCGT
>NW_007524782.1:0-224 GCF_000475195.1 Diaphorina citri
ATAACTCATCCAGTGAGAAAAATCCATCACAGACCAAGCCTAATGATCCAGCAGCTTCTATGCCTGATTCTGATCCCAGTTCTCCAGACAACAAGAAATTATCATTATTTCAAAGAATTAAGATCATGTACAGAGACTATTGGTACATCTTAGCTCCCGTACATTTGGTCACATCAGCATTTTGGTTTGGAAGCTTTTTTTATTTGGCTAAAAGGTATGTTTGT
>NW_007524783.1:0-224 GCF_000475195.1 Diaphorina citri
ATTGTTTCTGGATTGTTGAGAAATAATGTTTCTGGTGAAAATGTTGCTGCTGTAGCTTCGTCAGCCTGAAAGCTTTGTCTAGTGTCTAGGACCTAGGATTATTCCAACGAGTGCTCCTTGTTTACAAATGCCCTGAAGTCCCTTAATATTGAAGGAGTGTGCTTTTAAAAAGAGAGGTATTGCATTGAAGTCTATATAAACCTGCTCTGATATGATCTACAGAC
>NW_007524784.1:0-224 GCF_000475195.1 Diaphorina citri
TCCATACCTCGGCTGGGATTGAACCCACGCCCTCCTGTTTACCAGGCGAGCGCCTTGACCACTACACCACCGAGGAAATATAAAGCTGCCGAAAATATTATCTAAAGCAGTTGATACGGCTTTTTTTTTATCACAAGTCATAGGTTAATAACTAATTATGTGTTAGGTATTTACATCATTAAATTGTACAAAAACCTCAAAGTAAAGGTATTTTTTTATAATAT
>NW_007524785.1:0-224 GCF_000475195.1 Diaphorina citri
TTCGCAGCTGATAGATATCAAAAATAAGAAACACTTCTTTCTTGTTCTTCGGGTTTTTTACACTTACTTCCTCGTATTCCTTACTTAGGGTTTATTTGGATGCTTCTTCTTTGGATATGAAATTGAAATTTTGCCAAAAGAATTTTTGGAGACGTTGAATGTCATCATATGAGGAGTGAGACGGGTCATCTTAGGATGTGCATGGTTTTGCAGAGATTGACAAT
>NW_007524786.1:0-224 GCF_000475195.1 Diaphorina citri
AGTTTTTCCGACAGAAGTTTTTATCACCTTTCTTCTTGGAATGGAAAATCATTGGAGAGCCATAAAACCTAATGAATATAAAGCTTGGACTTGCTGTATCTGTAACAAAGTGTTAACAATATTACAAAATTCATGCTTTTGCTTAGCAACATTAACATTTTAACTTGTGTTAAAATTGTTATTACCTTAAGAATTTTAGACTCGGTAACTTAATGAAGGTCCAT
>NW_007524787.1:0-224 GCF_000475195.1 Diaphorina citri
TTCAGGATAAAATCCGGTTCAAGCGGGAATCGAACCCGCGGCCTAGCGCTAAGAAGGCAGACGCCCTACCAACCTTGCTAACTAGAGGCTGGCAAACTTAGAGCTCATTGAAAACAAAGTCAGTACCTAAGCTCCAAGCTATGAGTTGTTCTAAACTTTAGAAACCCTGTTCTAAAGTAGGTATCTAAAGTGTTGTTTTTTTACCACCATACATTTTCCACAAT
>NW_007524788.1:0-224 GCF_000475195.1 Diaphorina citri
TCCGAGTAGATCTCAAGCACAATGCTTTTGCTGAAAGACGCAACAAACACATCACCAATCTTATGATCCCGGTCCCAATTGGCCACGGCTTCACTGAGGCCAATTCTAAACAGAGTGTGACACTGGAGAATTTCAGGCAGCTTGTGAAAGAGACGGCGGATCTTTTCTGAACTAAGAATTGAAGGAGAGGCCTCTTCCAAGGGTTTCTTGTAGTCCTGCAAAAA
>NW_007524789.1:0-224 GCF_000475195.1 Diaphorina citri
CTCGTATGTCATTCATGAAAGTCGTGACAGGTTCTTTTCATGTCTTGACTGATAGGTGAAAACTTAGATTACACTCGTAAATCCAGTGTATTAGTATTAGTGGAGTGAATGGAAATAATCGGTCTAAAATTTTATGATGCACAAAAAATAGTAGGGTGTCTAGTCGTACCTTGGCCCCCGTTGTACCTTGGTCCCCTGGACTTTTCTGGTAACTGGCGCCACCT
>NW_007524790.1:0-224 GCF_000475195.1 Diaphorina citri
ATCGGGAAATCCGTATTTTTTCACCATTTTGCTAGTTTGTACCGTATATGCCGAAAAAAAAGTTGGCAACCCTACTGTTAATATTTAATTTTTTCAACATTTGTTCTTGTTCAATTTTCATTTTTTTGCCATTTTCTTCAATATTGTCTTGTCATCATGACACAAGCAGGTGCTATTGCAAGCAAACTGCAAACATTGATTGCAAAAAGGGAATCAATATTCTC
>NW_007524791.1:0-224 GCF_000475195.1 Diaphorina citri
ATAGGGCTACTTCTAATCCAGTAAGTATACATACGCTTGTCCATTACTTTCAACTTTCACTTCATTTAATTTTCGATCGTTTTTTATTATTTTTTATATGAGTTACGCTTATACCTATAGATTTGAAATGAAATGGTTTCAAAACCACATTTGTTATTGTATGTTTTTCCCCTGTTTTCAGACATGTAGACAACAAAAGTTTGAGGAAAAGAGGGGTGTCCAAA
>NW_007524792.1:0-224 GCF_000475195.1 Diaphorina citri
GAATATTTCTTGAGCGGACTATAAAAATGATACACAAGTCAAAGCT
Source organism: Diaphorina citri (assembly GCF_000475195.1). Taxonomy (NCBI): domain Eukaryota; kingdom Metazoa; phylum Arthropoda; class Insecta; order Hemiptera; family Psyllidae; genus Diaphorina; species Diaphorina citri. Next base: position 47 of record NW_007524792.1, read on the forward strand.
CAAGTTCTTGAATTGATTTACTTTTTATCTTATGTCATTTATTCTGTCCTTTCCAGGTACGCCTTTCTAGATAAAAGACATAGAAGATCTATATCTTTTATTAGATGGGCGAGTAGAGACACAATACTCCTAAATCAATTGCTGGGCCAACACAAGAGTACCAGCAAGTAGGTAGGTG
>NW_007524793.1:0-224 GCF_000475195.1 Diaphorina citri
GTAGTTTTGGCCAGATGATTTGTCACAATAAATGTTCAGTCTGAAATCTTGAAATCCGTGTCTTCCACACTAAACATACACAACATATAACTGGTCTGTACCTACCTACTTACACCTTGCTAAAGTCATTTCAAACTCAATTATGTGAGGTCCAACAAAAAAAGAGGGTCACAGAAAACCAGCTTTGGTGTGGCCAAAAGTTTATGACCTCATTGAAAAGATGT
>NW_007524794.1:0-224 GCF_000475195.1 Diaphorina citri
ATGTTGGTGATATTGTAATGGTGATCATTTGATCAACAGATCGAAGTGATAGTAAAAACAAAAGGAAATGATGACATTCGTGTTTTCAATGGGGATAGAAACAACCATACCTTGTAGATACATTGGTCACACATACAGATACAAACATATTATTAAGGTGTACGGGAAACTCTACACTGAATTGAATGTCATTTTGGTTGTGGTTTAACATCAGGGGCCAAGCT
>NW_007524795.1:0-224 GCF_000475195.1 Diaphorina citri
ATAAAATTCAATACCTTGGCTGGGATAGAACCCACACCCTCCTGATTACCAGGCGAGCGTCTTGAACACTACACTACCGAGTCAGGCCAATAATAATTCTATGCTTCGGTCGGGATTCGAACCCTTCAACCCAGTAACAAGTTGTAGTATCATCATGATCAAATCAAATGCTCAAATGAATAAGAATTAAATTCTATGCTTCAGTTGGGATTCAAACCCACGTC
>NW_007524796.1:0-224 GCF_000475195.1 Diaphorina citri
CCACTTCAGCTGCAGTTTTCTTACTTGAAAAAAAAAAGAAGAAAATTCTTTTCAGGCATAAAAAAATGTGCATAGAGTCCCCCCTTCTTCTTCTGTGCTAGCTCGGAGCAGTTGTTTTAACATTTCAGTCATCCACCTTCTCTCTCCTACTCCTTTTCCTCTTTCTTCTACTCCTTTTCCTTAAGAAATTTTCTCCTTCCAGATTTTCAACTCTTCCTCTCTGA
>NW_007524797.1:0-224 GCF_000475195.1 Diaphorina citri
CAACCTAACTTAACCCAACCCAACCTAACTTAACCCAACCCAACCCAACCCAACCTAACCTAACCTAACCCAACCCAAACCAACCTAATCTAACCTAACCTGAATTAACCTAACCTAACCTATTGGAAGTGGAGGTGGAGGTGAAAATGGAGGTGAAAGTGGAGATGGAGGTAAAAGTGAAGGCAAAAGTGGAGGTGGAAGTGAAAGTGGAGACGAAAATGGAG
>NW_007524798.1:0-224 GCF_000475195.1 Diaphorina citri
CGACTACCCTGTATAAACTTGGCCAAATAAGCGACAAGCATAAACCAAGGTATGAAACAAAACATAAATAATAATAATAATGAGTACTTTTTATAATACATCAAGTTTTAATCCGTTCGATCCTCAGAGATGATTTTTACTTTCTATTATTACTACAGTATAGCGGAGCTATACTAGTAATGAAAGTATTGCAATCGGTCCAAATTTTCAAAATCGGGAAATGG
>NW_007524799.1:0-224 GCF_000475195.1 Diaphorina citri
CGATCTCTCTTGAAAGTTTGGTTTTTTTGGTAGATTGTCCTCTCCACCCTCTCCTGTACTGATAGATAGAAAATCTATTCCTGTTTCTAGTAACATGTCATCCCTTCTAGCTCTCTTTCTCCCTCCCTCCTTCTCTCTCCCTCTCCCTCTCTCCCCCTCCCTCCCACTGTGCCACTAGTATAAAACATGTGTCATGTAACATATGTCATTAGTCCATGGGGTAC
>NW_007524800.1:0-224 GCF_000475195.1 Diaphorina citri
CTACTGTATCAGTAGAGAATGGCACAGGATAGAGATGAGTGGAGAAGAACAAGCTGGGCCCGTCCCTCCGGGAATTTTTAGTCCGTAGTTTACTCGATCGTGGTTGAAGAAAATTAGTAGGTATACCTATGTACTATTATTAGTACATAGGGAGAGAGAGAGAGAGAGAGAGAGAGAGAGAGAGAGAGAGAGAGAGAGAGAGAGAGAGAGAGAGAGAGAGAGAG
>NW_007524801.1:0-224 GCF_000475195.1 Diaphorina citri
AGATAGTACTTTGGACGGGGAGTAATTATAACGTTCAACTTGTATTACTTAACAGCAATAGTACTTTTTAATAACAACATGAGAGTACACACATGGTTTTTCATAATAAATACTTGGGCACCTCTGGTAACGAGGAAGGAGTTGTTACCCACCTTGCTCACCAGTGGCGAAGGAAGTTGAAATCATCAACAGTGTCCGAAATAGGAAGACTTCTACTTCAAATT
>NW_007524802.1:0-224 GCF_000475195.1 Diaphorina citri
GATGTCAGGAGTGACATTTGTTTTTAATAAATTTTCACGTTACAGATGTGTGATATGATGCTTTTAGTGCCAATTCCACACTGTTTTACATTTGATATTTAATATAACAGTCATACGTTATCCTGAATTATCTATGTAGTCTATGTCATCTCCACGAATAGCATCCTGAGATTCCCAAGTCACATGTAATGAACACCTTAGTTACGTAATACACATTGAAAAAA
>NW_007524803.1:0-224 GCF_000475195.1 Diaphorina citri
AAAAATTGAATTTTCGACCTTTTACAGTAATTTTTTCGGAGTTTTGACCTCAGATTTGGATTTTTCCCAACTTTTTACCCATTTATTTATAATTTTCCCATTTGCAACTGCTCCATTGCAAGTATTTTTTTTTCTTCCAAAAAGGGTATCTAGGGTAAGTGTACCATTTATTCGCCCACCTAAAAAACGTACCATTTATTGGCCCACCTGTGGGTCTACGCTAC
>NW_007524804.1:0-224 GCF_000475195.1 Diaphorina citri
ATGGGACCGGGACGGGCCTGAGTACCGCGCCTGTACTGGCTATTGGTGTACGACACTTCCTTATTAAATCTTGCGACTCAATCCCGTGTGTGTGAAGTATCAGCAAATAGGGAATACAGGGAGGCTCAGAATACAGCATGGCTCAGAAGTCCTAGGGTACCCCTTGTAACTTTTGAAAGGCTTAGATCATAAAATTAAGTTGTTAGTAGCAGAAAAACTTTTTT
>NW_007524805.1:0-224 GCF_000475195.1 Diaphorina citri
TGCATGATAAGCAGGGCGCTCTCACTGAGCTAACATGTCCCAAAACTTCTTCAACTCCGAATAATTCTTACCATGTCAGGACATATGATAAATGCTCATTCCTCAGTGTAACTCTTGTCTGACCTCCAATGGGACCTCCTGGTATATCCGAATCTACACAGGCATCTAAAAATATGGGACTTGTACCCAATATTGTGGACATTTCATCCAGGTCTCTGAAAAAG
>NW_007524806.1:0-224 GCF_000475195.1 Diaphorina citri
TTTTGGTTCTTCAGAATCGGAAGATTCAACTTGAAAAGGCAAAAGACCTACAACTTTGTTAAACAATATAGATACCTACATATGTACGTAATTGAATATGCCAGATATCAAAAACTACTTACATTTCTCAGACACCCTCAACTTTTGGCGATTTGGTATCGATTTCTACCCCGAACCAGAGTTTGGTAACAATTCCACATGGTGTCAAGTTGCGAATTCTCAAC
>NW_007524807.1:0-224 GCF_000475195.1 Diaphorina citri
TTTTTTTATCCGTGTTTATCTTGTTAATCCCATTTTCTTTTCCAAATTAAATTACATAAAAACAATTTAGTAGTGTTGTAGTTTTACCCAGTGGTTCCAGTTGCACAAACAGCGCAAGATTCCTGCCTCCTGTCAACCTGGAACAACCAGCGTCCAAAGTTAAGTACCCTCTCTAATACACTTTAGGTGCTGCAGCATGGACGAAAAAGAAGCAGATGCCCACA
>NW_007524808.1:0-224 GCF_000475195.1 Diaphorina citri
TAGGTGACCTTGACTTTTAAGTAATTTTAGACCGAGAAGACGTTTCAAGTTCAACCCAAGCGTTTGCCTACGTCATTATGACGGAGCTTACGTGTTTTCAGTGCTGGAGTTCGATAGATGACTGAGTGAAGAAATCTCTCAATAGTGAATTGGTGGATGTAGCTCATTTCCCATTTTCAATATGTCAACAGTGAACCTTCCTCAGTGAATTATTTAGTGGATGT
>NW_007524809.1:0-224 GCF_000475195.1 Diaphorina citri
TGAAATCCTCAATGATTTGAGTAGTTCTGCTTATTGTCAGCGTAAACGGATTCTTTTGTCTCATTTGAGAAGTATACTCGTAATCCGCTCGTAAAATTTGTAGCCAAAACCAATTGTCAGCTCAAAGTCAGCTCAAAGCAATCACTCTAGTTGGGGCTGATTGAGAGGCTGACGAAAAACGCCGACCCCGTCTGTACACGGGAAAAGGCGAAGAAAAAGAAGAA
>NW_007524810.1:0-224 GCF_000475195.1 Diaphorina citri
TACCGCTGCGCTGGTGTAAGCGTTTACCTTCAGGACCACACGATGGACTTTTTGAACCCAATCGACATCCGTTTTGCGTTTGCCCTGTAGATTTATCTGGGAAGTAAAAAAGTAATATATCTTGCTCAGGATTCAATCATCATTGTATGACATCAAATATGGATAAGTTCACGTTTCCATTCATGCATGCAATATGAACCCCATGGATATCCAAGTTGAAATTA
>NW_007524811.1:0-224 GCF_000475195.1 Diaphorina citri
ATAATGAGGTATAACGAGAGAGATTTAAAGTTCCGTTCAGATTTTGCTGATATCAATGATTTTTCCCCTTTGTACAGGATTCTACCGAAACCCCAGGGTTCTATACCCAAACCCAAAAGGAATGAGATGATTGTGGTACAATGCGTTGAATTGGGGGAGATTTCTAAAGAAATTATTGTGCCCAGAGTGTAGGGCAGTGTATGATTATTGTATGGTTGTGGTTA
>NW_007524812.1:0-224 GCF_000475195.1 Diaphorina citri
GAGTCTTATTGAAAACTTTCAGCTTCTTGATGGCAACTACAACGCAGCATACAGATTACTCTGCGATCGGTATGAGAAGAAAAGAGCTCTCGCCTCTCATCATCTCAACATGATTCTGAATTTCAAACCGCTTCACAATAGTAACATCTCTGGTCTCAAAACTTTTCTTGATGTTTTCCAAACCAATTTCGCCGCTTTGAAGAATTTAGGTCTTCCTAACTTTG
>NW_007524813.1:0-224 GCF_000475195.1 Diaphorina citri
AGTATGTTCAAAGTCCTGTTGAGTGGGGTCAGTAAGTTTTTATAAGCTCCGCCCCATGCAACAATGCAGTATTGTATTAATGACTGCACAAGTGCAAAATATATAACTCGTATGAGGGATTTACTACATACTCGTTTAAGATTATTAAAAACGTACATGAGGTGACGGAGCTTATTTTTTAGTTGAGTAACGTGGTCAGTCCATTTCAAGTGTTGGTCAATTAT
>NW_007524814.1:0-224 GCF_000475195.1 Diaphorina citri
CTGTATGCAGTGCATGGATTTGAAGTTATGCCGGAAATTTCAGTCAGTGCAATATCCTTTGGTACCTGTAAAAATCAAGAAAAATTATGCGTACCAGTCTATCAAAAAAAATTGCGGTGCGCGTACGCATTACCAAAAGTAACACGGATTGAATATCGAATCAGGTTGCTAAAAATATACGTACCTACTTGATTTTTTAATTCTTGTGACAAGTGAATAATCAC
>NW_007524815.1:0-224 GCF_000475195.1 Diaphorina citri
CCTATACTGTATTCTTTCTCTTGTATGAACCTGAGACAGCGAGTGAAATAAGACCCTGTCTGTGTGTAACTCTGTAACTCAGTACCTATCTCGAACGGAATTCAAATCGCTAAACTCTGTGTCAATGTATAAAATCTCAAAGCTTTCGTCTATGAAATCTCTATTTATGTACAAAGCTCCCGTATACCATATCTGCCATAATGTGACCCGAAAAGCTTCGAGGT
>NW_007524816.1:0-224 GCF_000475195.1 Diaphorina citri
TATGTCTCTCATCAGATGGGCGATAAGAGACACAATACTTCCCATTTAGGTGCTGGGTCAACACGAGAACACCAGAAACCAGAAAGTAACCAATTACCTAAAATATTTCGATCGAAATACGTGCATTCTTTTTCGCACTTCTTTGTAATTAAGAATTAAGAAATTAAGTCATAAGGACATTTTATTTCACATTCACACTTTACTTCAGCATCTCATTTGCTCAC
>NW_007524817.1:0-224 GCF_000475195.1 Diaphorina citri
ATTTTAAAAATTGCCGCCGGGACAGCTATCTCACGTCGTCCGAGCTCATCCTAGCCCGTTACATAAACACACCGTGAGAAAGACTGAAAACTGCCTGGGAAAGATAACAAGGCAGCCCAGGCATTTGCAGAGGCCGTTTTATCCGTAGTTTCCAAAGACCATGGAGATTATTATCAATGTTTTTGATCCAAGAAAAACAAGGATCATTCGGCCATGAATAAAAC
>NW_007524818.1:0-224 GCF_000475195.1 Diaphorina citri
AAATAAAAGACAATCTGATACTATTCACACTCCGCCACAGAGTAATAAGAGATTGTCGCAAGCAGAGAAAAAGCGGCTTGCTAATCGGAAGAAAGCTGATGCTATGAAAGAGAAAAGGAGAACGAACGAAGAGAAGAGAAAAATAGAGAGAGAGAAGGACAGAGAAGCAAAGAGAAAAGCAAGGGAGGACGAAGAGGAGAGGAAAAATAAGAGAGAGAAAGACA
>NW_007524819.1:0-224 GCF_000475195.1 Diaphorina citri
GGACAAAGGGAGCAAGTTTTGTTTTCATCAAAGACAACCAACTGTTGTTTCAAGCCCATGTGTTATGTCGGTATTCTGTAACAACCATTTTTGACGTGCCTTCTTAATTCCCTTCAATATGGATTCCTTTTGAACGACTTTTGGTGAGGACCACAAACAAAGTTCAACTCTTGGATTAAGTAATAGCTTAGTTCATTTCAAGCACAATCAGATCACTTAATCCG
>NW_007524820.1:0-224 GCF_000475195.1 Diaphorina citri
AAAAAAGTAACGAAAAGATGATTTCTTACTAGAATTGAATAATAATAAATTGTTTATTATTATTTTATTTCATTTTTTTCATTTTTTGAAGACTTTGTTTGGACTGCTCAAGTAAAGGGAAAGGGACTTTTCAGTCTCATTTTGGGAGTATATGTAGATAACATTGCTCTAAATAAAATAATTAATTACTAAAAAACTGAAATTAGAACAACACTATTAGGTGT
>NW_007524821.1:0-224 GCF_000475195.1 Diaphorina citri
GCTTACCTATGCTACTCAAAGGTTTCGCTGTTCAGTAACATCGGATAAGGACATTTTGCCTAATCCTTTTCATTTTGAACCTAAATATGTTAAATTGCTGAAAGACCAGATCATGTCAGTCAATAAGGTCCAATCATTAACAAGACACTGTATGGAACAAGACAACACTGTAAGGAATGGTATGGTTCATTCACTTCTCAACTGATGATCGACAACATACTGCC
>NW_007524822.1:0-224 GCF_000475195.1 Diaphorina citri
GGGGAAGCACCAAAAATGGGAAATTCATATCGATTGGTGTTTTGTGCTTCAAATAGGTCCCACTAATGATTCATATTGTTTATTGTTATTCATATTGTTTCTGTATATTATCTTTATTTCTCTGTACATTATCTTTATTTATTTATTTTTTTTTTCTACTATTTTTTACTTTCTATTTTAAATTCAGATAGGGTTCTTCTTTTTTCTTTAGATAGGGTAATACA
>NW_007524823.1:0-224 GCF_000475195.1 Diaphorina citri
ACGTCAAACTTTACGATTTACCGGTATTATTTAAATCGATTTATCTCGGTATCTAGAAGTCGTAGAAGAAAAAGAAAATTTCCGTTGGTCCACATTTTTCGTGCTCTATGACTTTGAAACATCACACAAGTAAGCGCAACTGATCTATTTTTTCAATGAAATTATCCTGAACAGATGAGCGTCTTTCTCGAAAGGGCTGGCTTTCTCCTATCCTGTCTTTCTTG
>NW_007524824.1:0-224 GCF_000475195.1 Diaphorina citri
TAATGTACGTCACATAGGTACCTACGAACTGTAATCCGATTCTAATGGCTCTGTACTTTTTCTATGACGTAGTTGTATTTTGGTACTACCGAAAATTGTAGGAGAAGTACGCGTTAGTTAAGCGTAGGAGAAACAAAATTAACTATGGGTCTCTAAACCACTAAATAAACATCGAATCTCTATGAAAGAGCAGATTACATGGTAAGGTCAATAACAAATTATAG
>NW_007524825.1:0-224 GCF_000475195.1 Diaphorina citri
TTAGTTCAGTCGTACAGAGAGTTCTGACGTTTGTTTCGTCTCTCCCTGGCTTAGTTCAGTCGTACAGAGAGTTCTGACATTTGTTTCGTCTCTCCCTGGCTTAGTTCAGTCGTACAGAGAGTTCTGACGTTTGTTTCGTCTCTCCTTGGCTTAGTTCAGTCGTACAGAGAGTTCTGACGTTTCAGCTTTTGTCAGGTTCCCATAATTTGCAGGGTGATCGTCTC
>NW_007524826.1:0-224 GCF_000475195.1 Diaphorina citri
TCTGAACGCTTCGAAATAAAGGAAAGTAAGAAAGGATGTTCTTGGAAAAGGAAGAAGAGGCAAGGAGGATGTTTTGCACTAGTTGGTTACCGAGCAGAAATACAATGAATGGGAAATATACAGCCACCCTGAGGGATGAAGCATGGACAAAAGGAAAAGATGAACAAGACGAGAAAAAGAATGCCAAGAGAAGAATACTAATCAATGGCGCACGACAAGAACGG
>NW_007524827.1:0-224 GCF_000475195.1 Diaphorina citri
TTTTTTGACATCAGGGGATCCCAAAACGGATATTTCCAACCATTTCCCGATTTTGACAATTTGGACCGATTGCAATACTTTCATTACTAGTATAGCTCCGCTATACTGTAGTAATAGAAAGTAAAAAAGAGAGCGAAGAAAAAAGGACTGATGGAAGAAATGAAATCTGTTGGAAAAATGCAAAGTAAAAGCAATTAGTTTGAGTGGATGTATGACGGAACGAA
>NW_007524828.1:0-224 GCF_000475195.1 Diaphorina citri
AAGCGTCTATTTGTACTCATTTGAATACATCATGAGTAAACAAACAAGCGTCTATTTGTACTCATTTGAATACATCATCAGATGACATAAGGCCAAAGCATGACTGTCTCGTGTCTCATATTAAGTCATGCAACAAACACATGGTTATGGTTACATTAATAGAATCACTTTTACTAGTCGTCTGTCTTAATTGACCCCCTCAATACATATCAGTAATTATACGC
>NW_007524829.1:0-224 GCF_000475195.1 Diaphorina citri
TAAGATGAAATACCTACCTAGTCTAAGATGGTCGTTTTGAAACTGCATTTTATCTAGTGTATGATTTTTCCAAAATATGTCGCGGAACCCTTGCCGTCAGCTCGCGGAACCCCTAGGTTCCGCGGAACACCAATTAAGAAACACTGACCTAGATAATAAAAATAACTAATAGGTTTAAAATTAAACACAATAAAAAAGATAATTAAATAATGGAGTCATAAAAT
>NW_007524830.1:0-224 GCF_000475195.1 Diaphorina citri
GATAGATAATGTTCGTTCTCGGAAAGGCTGTCATTCTCCTATCCTGTCTTCCTTCTCTCTTCGATTTCGGGACGATAAGACCTGGAAAAATCTACACTGCTTCTTGATAGTTATACAGTGACGTTAAACCCTTTCAAAAAATCTACCTACTCACCCATCCGGAACTCCCCAAACATCTGATACTCCCAGAACGCAGTGTTGTCATCCGGCCGCACATTCTCCGG
>NW_007524831.1:0-224 GCF_000475195.1 Diaphorina citri
GAGAACTATTAATATTCGAGGGCAAACAAATTTGGGACAGTTTAAATTTCTATTCCCTTGCTCTGACAGTCTTTTCTGAGGGCCTTGAAAATATTTTAAACCATTTTGCGGTACCCACTACCCACCAACCGAAGGTTCATATTGTCGTCTTCAATATACTATCTTTGGTTGTCTAGTTGGCTCTATCAGGTTGAGTGAAATTAATTTGAGGAGCCGCTAGGTGA
>NW_007524832.1:0-224 GCF_000475195.1 Diaphorina citri
AGCCGCCTCCACACTCGTACGCTCACTCGATGACTTATGATGAGGAAACTGGCTATATCTACGTCATGGGAGGCTTTAGTGGAGGTATTCAGAGTCACGTGACTAGGATCTATGTACCCCGGGACCCGTGTAACTTGTGGAGTGAGAAGGAGAAGTGCAGGTGAGTGTACTGTACTTCTTGCTTACTTATGGCCGCCATTCACGCTCAGACCGCTGACAGACCT
>NW_007524833.1:0-224 GCF_000475195.1 Diaphorina citri
AACGGTAAGAGCTAGAGACTTGAAATTTGGTATGCAGCTGTCAAATGTGACAAGGATACGACACGAAACTTTTGGTTATGATCGGTGCAACGCTTAGCGGTATTTTCACAGCTTTTTAGCGGTTTTCGGTGTAATTTAATAATATCTCGGGAACGGTATGAGCTAGAGACTTGAAATTTGGTGTGTAGTTCACGAATGTGACAAAGGAAGCAATTCAAAAGGAA
>NW_007524834.1:0-224 GCF_000475195.1 Diaphorina citri
TTTGAAATAATTTGTAGGTATCCAGGCACTTAATCAAATAAGATAAGTATTAATTATTATTTATTCTATAAGCATGTATAGGCATAATAGAGAACCTATGTATATAAGGTAAGGTACCTAATTACAAAGTATTGGAATCGGGTCATTTTTTTAATTTTAGGTAAGTATTTACTTTTTAACTACTAGAAAGATCGTTCTTGCACAGCCAGTCCTTGAGCTTATAT
>NW_007524835.1:0-224 GCF_000475195.1 Diaphorina citri
CAAACCTTGTTCCCTGTGTATTTCCTATGGGGGGACTAAAAAACGTCAATATCTCGGGAACGGTTTGGAATTTCGGGAGTTTCCGATTTTTCCCACTATGTACAAAAATTAAGGAATCCAATGGTGAAAACAGCATCTCCCTAGCATATCTAGAAGTGGGTTAGAATTAGTATGAGTGAGTGAGTGAATCAGTGAGTGAGTCAGTCAGTCAGTTACACAAGGGG
>NW_007524836.1:0-224 GCF_000475195.1 Diaphorina citri
TATTTCAGACACTTCTACAACCATCCCATGATCCGCTACCAGAATACAAGACATCCGCGGTGAAGAGGTCTCGCTTTGTACTTAGTCACTATGGCGTATTCAAGTCCTGTTGGGATTGGCTAATACTGATAGCTACCTTCTATGTATATTTCAGACACTTCTACAACCATCCCATGATCCGCTACCAGAATACAAGACATCCGCGGTGAAGAGGTCTCGCTTTG
>NW_007524837.1:0-224 GCF_000475195.1 Diaphorina citri
CGTATCAATATATCAGTTGACATGAGTAGGGGAGAGTGGGGCAAAACGGTACAACATGGTTTAGGATACTATGTCCTGCTATTATTCACACATATCAATATATCAGTTGACATGAGTAGGGGAGAGTGGGGCAAAACGGTACAACGTGGTTTAGGATACTATGTCCTGGTATTATTCACACGTATCAATATATCAGTTGACATGAGTAGGGGAGAGTGGGGCAA
>NW_007524838.1:0-224 GCF_000475195.1 Diaphorina citri
TTACTAGAGCGATTGTTTCTCGATTTTCAGTTCCCAATCGAAGACAATCTGACATCAAGTCAATAACAACACCATTGTTTTTCAACCAATCATATCCTAAGATCATCGGTAGATTGAGGTGCTGCATTACAAAGAAATCATGTTCAAATCCAGTATTTCCAATCTCAAAGTTTGCCTTGATTTTTCCAAGTGGGTGAGCTGAAGTTTTGTCTGCTAGTACAACT
>NW_007524839.1:0-224 GCF_000475195.1 Diaphorina citri
TGTTCTACCTATTTTGTAAGTCTACATCAAAAGCAACACAGAAGTAAAGCTCTCAATCGTCTATGGTTAACACTCAATAGATAAATAATCGCTAACAAAATAATTACGTATGGTTACGTTTAAGTACGGCAATTAGTCGTTATTATGGATAACACATTAATAAATGAAGAGCTTACAGAACTTGTAGAAGCGAAAGAAGCATAAATCTGTATAGAGAAGTTAGG
>NW_007524840.1:0-224 GCF_000475195.1 Diaphorina citri
ATTTCGTATCATATTCATATTTAATAATTTCCTGACATCCTGATTCCTCATGCAAGAAGAATATTGCCTTCTTCCTCATCATCCTTCGTTCTCTCAGTTTCTCCTCTCTATCCTTTTCTCTACCTCACCTTCTCTTCTCTTTCTCTATGGTACCTACTCCACCCTCTACTTCTTTGCTTTTCCTTTTATCCCTGCTTTCTCCATTGGTGCATTTTCCAGTTATA
>NW_007524841.1:0-224 GCF_000475195.1 Diaphorina citri
TACAAGAAACTCGTTGCTCATTCAACATTCAAATTCAACCCAACATCACAGGATTTTTCCATTCATCGATTCAACGACGCGCGATGACTGGGTTTGGAAGACCAAGTTGTTAATTAGAATTTTGTTCTTCACTAATTCTTTATTCAAACTTAGCTACTTCTTCAGGAGTGTCTAGAAGGCATGAATAGGTATATTCATTTCTCAGTCAGAAGGAATCTCAGTTA
>NW_007524842.1:0-224 GCF_000475195.1 Diaphorina citri
CGGCAAATCCGCGAACATAATCGCCAAATCCGCGAACATAATCGCGAAATCCGCGAACATAATCGCCAAATCCGCGAAATAATCGCCAAATCCGCGAACATAATCGCGAAATCACATAGGTACGATAGGTATGTACATAGGTACGATAGGAGATAGGTAACATACCTATTATTAAAAACAGATAAACAAAATACAGTCGAACCTGGACTGGATAAACGAGAATC
>NW_007524843.1:0-224 GCF_000475195.1 Diaphorina citri
AAAGAGGAAAATTAGAAAGAAAATCATACTGAAATATAGACGATAGAAGAATGATAGAAATATAGACAGTAAGAAAGATATGCGGAAGAAAGATGACATTGATGGAAATGGATATGTCCGACTCTCTGATGATATGATAAATGAAAATACTTTCCGTATCCGTGAGATAGGGATGATATCTGATGTCTAGCATACGATGATAGAAGAATTGGCTCGAAGTCCCG
>NW_007524844.1:0-224 GCF_000475195.1 Diaphorina citri
TGAAGCCAAAACCGAATGTCAGCCCAAAGCAATCACCCTAGTTAGGGCTGATTGAGAGGCTGACGAAAAACGCCGACCACACGGGAAAAGGCAAAGTAAAGGAAGATAAGACGGTAAGACGGTGGTGTAGTGGTCAAGGCGCTCGACTCGTAAACAGGAGGGCGTGGGTTCAATCCCAGCCGAGGTATGGAATTTTATCCTCAATATAATTTGAGAATTTGACC
>NW_007524845.1:0-224 GCF_000475195.1 Diaphorina citri
TTTTCAACAATGCAAAGTGTTTTCAACTGCTTCACTAGGTATGGTTAGTTTTCAAGGTGCTAAATGTGGCTTTTTTTTGCAAATACCCTACATAACAACTGAAACAATGGATAGAACAACATAAAAATAATACTATTTGTAGGTAAAAAAAAAATCCATCTGATGTAATTTTTGAAATGATCTTAGTCTAAATATTATGTACAAAATAAATTACCTAGTGATCT
>NW_007524846.1:0-224 GCF_000475195.1 Diaphorina citri
ACATAGCTACTACTATTTGGTACTATTTACCTACTACATAGCTACATACTCGTATATTTAGGTATATTGTTTATTATAGTATTGTAATTTTTCTGTGTCATAAGCCCTAGGTCCTTGTCTAGCCGTAAGTGTCATTTTTCTGTGGGTATTAAATTATCTACTGATTAGCGCGATTCATTCACGATATGATAACACTTTGGCAAAGAAATCCCCCGTCAGAGAAC
>NW_007524847.1:0-224 GCF_000475195.1 Diaphorina citri
TCTCTAGGCTTAGACTTGTTTATCTTCATATTGCCATGTAGGTACACAACATACAGGGGACCTCCAACACTTGAAAGATTATTAAAGTACATAGTCAAGTGTAAGAGGACAAAGCATACTAAAGACTCCCATACAGTTTAGTGGAAAGGAACTTTTGTTGCCAATGGAGGAATCAGATACATAGTTCACAAGTCTGTCAATATCTCGCCACTAGAGTATTTACA
>NW_007524848.1:0-224 GCF_000475195.1 Diaphorina citri
GCTTGTAATCTGCTTTCATCTTTACCTTTCATGACCCATGTTTCTGAAGCGTATGTAATGATGGGAACAAAATAAGTTCGGAATAGTGTTCTTTTACATTTTAGGGGGACATACGAGCTCCTTATCAAATCTTTGACTTTGTTATAAAAGGCACTTCCTTGTTGAATTCTTCGGTCCATTTCCTTATTTATTGGGCTGTCTTCAGAAATGATACTTCCCAGGTA
>NW_007524849.1:0-224 GCF_000475195.1 Diaphorina citri
GCCACAAGACGTAACTATCATCATGGGCGACTTCAATGCCAAAGTGGGGAGGGAAGCAGTGGATGGATGTACGGGAAATTTTGGACTTGGTGACAGGAACGAACGAGGAGATAGATTAATAGAGTTTTGTCATTTGTCATGAATACCATGAATACAATTAAACTACCAAAACGAAGATTATACACCTGGAAGTCACCACGTCACCAGCCGATGGATATAACAAC
>NW_007524850.1:0-224 GCF_000475195.1 Diaphorina citri
CGTTAATGTTCTACGAGGATAAAATATTGCATGCTAACCGAGAGTATTTTGAATAGTTCTAGTTTTCTCCGTCCACATATTTTTTTCAAAAAGAGCATTGTGCTACTGTTACCTAGAACGTGCTAGTTTTTCATAACAGAATCTATAAAAAATGGGAAAGAAACGGAGAGTGTTTGGTGTTTTATTTTAGTTTTTCACCCTTTCATGTTTATGTCCAGACTAAG
>NW_007524851.1:0-224 GCF_000475195.1 Diaphorina citri
ATTTATTTGTTACCTATCACATAATATTTGCCTTTTGTCCCCTTATCAAATTTTATCACCTGAGAGGGATGTTTACACGAACTCAGTTACTGTACATCCCGTTTCCCTCATCTTATCATTCAATTTGTATCTATCGCGTTATGGTAACTCGTATCGAATCTCCAGTACTCTATCCACTGAGCTACTAACTCCTTGTAATTTGAGTAAATACAACTCATTATTTA
>NW_007524852.1:0-224 GCF_000475195.1 Diaphorina citri
TTTCATTTTTCCATGTTCTCTCACACATAGGGGAAGCAACAAAAATGGAAAATTCATATTGATTGGTGATTTATGCTTGAAATAGGTCCCACTAATTATTCATTTTGAAATTCAGTCCTAAAAATAAAATTTTGAAATATCCATATATTTTGAGCTCCAGCTCCAGAGGCCATCAGGGCCGAAAGTCTAAATTTCATTTTTGGGTCTGAATTTTAATTATGAAC
>NW_007524853.1:0-224 GCF_000475195.1 Diaphorina citri
ATCAATTGTTCATCAATCAGTCTCAAAATATGTATATTACTTACGCACATTCAATTTTATGCATACGTTTAAAACCTCCGGTATTTTTGATGAGGTACATGAATTTTACCTCGTACAATACCTAGAAAAAAAACGCATGTATAGAATAAGGTAGTAAAAACAGAGCCCCGTGTCTATTTCTTGATGACGGAAGTGGATTGACGTAATTCATAATCCAGTTGCAA
>NW_007524854.1:0-224 GCF_000475195.1 Diaphorina citri
GCAAAGCTAGGTAACTTTTCTTAACCTCGCTCTGGGGGGATCATTCACCAATCAGATTGTTTCTACTTATCTACATATGTGAATTGGGGAAAGTCATGAAACCTCATACAACAACCCCAATCCAATACATACACAAATCTACTCCAATATCTCATTGAAAATAATGAGTACCTACCTATTGGATCATGCTGAGATGGACATACTATAATGAGTACCTATTGGGT
>NW_007524855.1:0-224 GCF_000475195.1 Diaphorina citri
TCTGTCTGTCTGTCCCCATAGAAGGACTTATCCAAACCTGGTAGACCTATATATCAAATTAAAGGTCTTTTTACCAGGTTCACGAAAATGGTGGTGCAAATTTTGTCCAGAGAACCATAAAGCCAAAAAACCAAAAAAACCGGTTCTAGGGGGATTTTTTTCACATTTTCTCACACAAATGAGCTCTGATCTTGAAATTTGTCGCGACGACCTATGAACTCAAA
>NW_007524856.1:0-224 GCF_000475195.1 Diaphorina citri
TCATGAATTTATGATTGAATATTGAACGACCCAGAGTCGATTTGTGATAGTTGAAAATTGATCATACGATTTTATTACACATCATTTCCCTTTGGAGTTTAGTGAAATGAATTCTGATGACGCGACGATGACGATTTAAAAAAAATTCTATGAAAATGTCGTTTGTTTTGCATCAAATGTTGTGAGAATAACCTTTTAAAAACGTTTTTATGATTCACAATCGC
>NW_007524857.1:0-224 GCF_000475195.1 Diaphorina citri
CACAAGATCAATTCTGAGCAAAACTATGAAGTACAAAATGATGAAATCTCCAAGAAGAACATACCAAATGATAATCAAGACAGCTTTGACCCTAAGAACAATAATTCCAAACAAAATCAAAAGCAAGGATTTCGAGACAAGTTGAAGGAATTTCGTTTTACCAAACCGCAAGGCAAATCAAGCACATTCCCTGATAAATTAGAAACAAAGAGTATGAACCATGA
>NW_007524858.1:0-224 GCF_000475195.1 Diaphorina citri
CCAACCTCAGTGGTGTAGTGGTTAGCGCGGTGGACTTTGGATCTGGAGGTTGGTGGTTCGAGTCCAAGTCAAGTCATTAAATTACAGAAACCCATGTATGAAAATATCTCCCTTATGAGAGACAGACTCTTTAAGTCTTTTAAATTTTTCATCAAACAAAACATGAAGAATGATAGAATAGTGAGAAAGTAAAAATTACGAAGGTCTATTATAAAGATATGATA
>NW_007524859.1:0-224 GCF_000475195.1 Diaphorina citri
TTATATTGTACTATGGCAGCTTTAATAATAATTTATGGAGGTTGTACCTTGTTATATATTATTAGTGCACTTCTCTATAGAATCTCTCTCGAAGAATATTTGCAAATAGAATTTCGCCCAGAGTCCGGCGTGCATTAGCCTGTGAGAAAAAAATAGAGAAAATATAGATGTAAAGATAATTACTGAAGACACTTCCATGTACTATTAGAATATCTTTATTAAAA
>NW_007524860.1:0-224 GCF_000475195.1 Diaphorina citri
AAACATGTTGACTCTTTTCCATCAATAAATTCGTTTATTTAGTCAAGTGAAGACTTATTCTCTTCTTATTTTAGTATTCATAAAAACATTTACCAATGTAATAGGATTTACGCAAGAACTTTCACCAATCCTTGCACATTGCATATACGATATAATTTGAAGGCATTCATAAGAATTATGTCGAACCTAACCTTCAAGTCGAGGATTTTACAACATCCTCTGCT
>NW_007524861.1:0-224 GCF_000475195.1 Diaphorina citri
TCGTTTATTAAGTGTTAATTTGTTAAAAATTGTGTTTCAAATTAAACTTTATTATGTGCTGAGTGTTTTGGGTGTAATGGATCTGTTGGTGGCGTAAGTTGAAGACCTTTAAAGTTAGAAACTAGATTTGAAAGTAGCGTCATTCGAAAATTCAAGATGGCCAAATCTCTTTAATTACTGCACCTAAAAGTTACTCGTCACTCAGATTTGTCGAGATAATAGAC
>NW_007524862.1:0-224 GCF_000475195.1 Diaphorina citri
TTTCCTGAATATCTGGCAACCCATTGATCCGCTTCTGTGACCTTCCTCACCGCAATCCCGGCAGAGAACGTTGTTTTTTCAGTCTTTAGCGAAATGTCCCTTTTGGTTGCAGTTGTTGCACGTATCTTTCTCCACTCTGCTAGCGACACAGTTGTGTGCCATGTGCCCGAGTTTCTGACAGTTAAAGCAACGTGGGACATCTATGCATTCTACAACTCGCGCCG
>NW_007524863.1:0-224 GCF_000475195.1 Diaphorina citri
ACGTAAAAAAAGGCATTAGATTCCAAAAATAATATCACAAAAATATTTAGATGTAAAAAATAACATGATTTGATATGTCACACACGTACCTTTAAAAAAATTATAAGATTCGCGGATTTTACGAACACCTCGAACAGTCAAAAAATAATGAAGTGAATTGAAAAAATAATATCACCACAAGATTTAGAAGTAAAAAATAGCATGATTTGATATGTTACACACGT
>NW_007524864.1:0-224 GCF_000475195.1 Diaphorina citri
TATCTACAACATTCTCTTATCATATCATGCACCAATCATTCCTTTTGCTTACTCATAAAAAATACATCTAATAACCCACTTCGCACACCTCTCTCCTCACTCTCATACCTCTGCACTCACTCCTCTGACTCCGCTAGACTTGAGAATACGTCATCAACCTTCCTGCACTCTCTCTCTCTCTCTCTCTCTTACACGCGAGGCTTAACACGTTTTGTTGCACGTGA
>NW_007524865.1:0-224 GCF_000475195.1 Diaphorina citri
GGAGGCGCTGATACGCTCAGTAGGGTGTCCTTCCATCAGTAAGAGACATTACATTATTTGAAAAGGCAAAATGGTGGTATCTGCAAATAATAATGAGACTCTTTCTTCTTCTTCTTCTTCTTCTTCTTCTTCTTCTTCTTCTCCTCCTTCTTCTTCTTCTTCGCCTTTTCCTGTGTTCAGACGGGGTCGGCGTTTTTCGTTATCCTCTCAATCAGCCCTGGGGT
>NW_007524866.1:0-224 GCF_000475195.1 Diaphorina citri
AATGATTATTGTTGGAAATGATCCCATATATCTACTGTAGGCCGTTGTCCCTATAATTCTGGACCACCCTGTATATCTCTCTCCCTATTTATCTCATCCTTTTTAAACTTGAGAACATTATCATTATCAAAATGCTCCTTTGCTCCACTTTTGACGCTGGGAAGGGTTTTGAGTTTCTGCCAACTATACCAACGAGAAGGGTTTGCCTCTTCTGTTTTCCCTCT
>NW_007524867.1:0-224 GCF_000475195.1 Diaphorina citri
GTAGTGATGGATACAAAACTCATCCACGGTCACAACTCAATGCAAAAATTCACTTGGATTGCGTTTCCATAGGTCTAGACAAGCCTTTGAACAAGTCACTTGCTGTCAGTCGCGGCACCCATTGTGACAGTCGCGGCAGCCATTGCGCGGATAGGTTTTTCATACCCAGCATCTCATGAAGGATCTTCAAAACTGTTCCATAAAGAATGTCCACACTCTCAGCT
>NW_007524868.1:0-224 GCF_000475195.1 Diaphorina citri
GCACCTTACTGAAACAAAGTCCAATTGCTTGAACAGAATAAACCTTATGAAGATCTTCTGTAACAAAACATGGGGAGCCGATTATAAAACCCTATTGCAACTCTACCGTAGTTATGTTCGATCCAAGCTCGACTACGCCTGTATTGTTTACAACTCCGCTTCCAGCTCGTCTCTCAAAACACTTGACACCATTCATCATCAGGGGATCCGCCTGGCTCTAGGAG
>NW_007524869.1:0-224 GCF_000475195.1 Diaphorina citri
TTTTGTTTACTGCCGTTCCGTGTGTTTATGTTCGGTTTGCCAATGAGGTAAAGCCGACTCGCCAGTGCTATTTTCAGCTATGCTTGGATTTACTTTGGATCTCTGACAGATGAATTGAAGGTCAAGTATGTTGTGCAGTAATTATGTATATCTATCACAGAGATCTGTGATGAGCGTTTGCTCGACATTGAGGACAGTACATAAGAATGGTCTACGCCTCTAAG
>NW_007524870.1:0-224 GCF_000475195.1 Diaphorina citri
ACCTTGAAAAATACTCCAGGAAAACAAGACTTTTTGTTGGATAAGAAAATAATAATGTAAGCTGGCATTTTCACTTTCCTCATCCAATACGAAGGAAAGTAATGTAAAAGGTTATAACAAGAGGTAGGGGATAGTGTCCTGAATAAGGCTGTGGTTGTTCCTATCTTCAAGAAGGGTTCTAAGTTTGATGTTTCCAACTATAGACCAGTTGCCTTGCTACCTGT
>NW_007524871.1:0-224 GCF_000475195.1 Diaphorina citri
TTGAAAATTTTTCTAAGTCCAAAATCGACCGCCCACGGCGGCCAATTTTCGACCAAAAATTTCCTATCTTAAAATACTTCCCGTGTGATAAGGAATCATATAAAGTATGAAAAAAATTGATTTTTTTCAAGTCCGAAGTTCGAAGCAACATTGACTTTGGTTGATATCTGGATGAGTGACTTTCCGATTTTTACCAAATTGTTACAGTCGCGTCCTTGGACCAT
>NW_007524872.1:0-224 GCF_000475195.1 Diaphorina citri
TATGAATGATTAATTCAAGATTATAAAATAATAATATTAATTAATAAACTTCTTTTGTAAACTCGAAGGAAAAAAAAAATCTCTTCAGCAAAGCAAAAAGGGAAAAATGTGGAGAAAATTTTCCTCCTTAAGAAATAGCTCAAAACAAATTACAAAATGGTGATCCATAATGGATTTAAGAGGAGAGATTAGCGGGCATTTTTTCAATCTTTTGCCATTATACA
>NW_007524873.1:0-224 GCF_000475195.1 Diaphorina citri
TTAGAAGAACACTTACAAAAATTGGGTGCGGATATCTGGCCTAATATTATTGCTTCCTCCCTCTGTCATTGCCAATTGTCTTAGCTTTATAAAGTTATCCAGTCTCTTTTTGAATTGATTCACCTATGTCATATACTGAAAAACTATGATAACTATCTCAGTAAAGTCTATTCTCACTTCCAGGTCACGTCCCCGATGCTATCGTGAACGAGCAGATATTCCAA
>NW_007524874.1:0-224 GCF_000475195.1 Diaphorina citri
CACTTTCACTTTGATGTTTTCCTTTCTTTCCAGAGAAATTATAAGTGAAATCATCTAGTTTCATTTTACAGTAGACTTTTGATGAGCGGAACTTTGTTATCATAGGATTATTTTTAACCCCCGAAACTAACAAAATCCACTAGGAAAAAAAAAAAATACAATATAGGTAATCGACTAATCGGTAATCGACTCTAGCGCTCTTGTCGGTTTCGGTGCTCTTTGAT
>NW_007524875.1:0-224 GCF_000475195.1 Diaphorina citri
ATTGATGTCAGAAATCGAAATAAAGTATTATAACAAGAAAGAAGAACTAACAATTGAAGATGGTATTATAATGTGGGGCTACCGTGTTGTTGTACCAGCAAGTTGTATTTCTCATTTACTAAATGAGTTACATTTAAATCATTTGGGAATAATAATCAAGTGTGGAAACGACATGTAGATCAAATGATGAAGTTCAAAGGGGAGAAAAGTTTGAATATTGGAGG
>NW_007524876.1:0-224 GCF_000475195.1 Diaphorina citri
CCCGGGCGGGAATCGAACCCGCGGCCTAGCGCTTACAAGGCAGACGCACTACCAACTAAGCTAAGTAGGCTGGCACTTAGGTAATTGAAATAAATGAACTCAATGTCGAATTTCAAGAATCTTGATATCACTTGATTCACTTTTCAACTATTCTGACCTAAGTTATAGGGTGTTCAAAAACACTCTCCATTTTTTCGTAGGTTTTGTAAAAGAAAAAGTTTGAG
>NW_007524877.1:0-224 GCF_000475195.1 Diaphorina citri
ACCGTGGCGGTCAAGCGAGAATGAGGAGGTGGTGGTGAATGGGAAAGTACCAAAAACCAAAATACAGTGATACTGTGATACCTTCGAAAAGTGGACACTCTTTTATATCCGAGCTTAAAGGTAGAAACACACTACTATCACGTCACGTGAGCTTACGTGACGTGAGGGCAGTGTGGTTTTCAAGAACGTAATTACCTACAATATTATGGGAAAACTTTGAACTA
>NW_007524878.1:0-224 GCF_000475195.1 Diaphorina citri
CTTCGTAATTATTATTCGACCCGAAACTTTCACAGACGGGTAGAATGCCCGGTAGTGCATATTGTGTTGTGCCTGAGGCCTTCTCAAGTTATGATTGTTCTTTGTTTAACTTTCTCAGTATTTATTCTAGCATCTGGAATACTCTCAGGTATTTGCTTTGCCTCATACTGGCATATTCCCTTTCTTATCAACCACAGTGGTGTAGTGGGTAACGCTTTGGACTT
>NW_007524879.1:0-224 GCF_000475195.1 Diaphorina citri
GTTAACGGAGTAATGTTAAATCACTGTGATCAAGTTTCAAACCCCGTGAAACTTCGAGCAGAACGCAATATGCATCACTCTTTTTAGTGAAAAATGTTTATGTTGGCAGCACTACAAGCTCAATGTAAACAAACGTTGACCGCGAATTTTTAAAATTCGCATCCCCGATTTTGCATTTTTTCCGTGTCTGTTGCAGTTGCGCTTTCATTGATAAGTTATCTGAT
>NW_007524880.1:0-224 GCF_000475195.1 Diaphorina citri
GTTCGCGGATTTGGCGATTATGTTCGCGGATTTGCCGATTATGTTCGCGGATTTCGCAATTATGTTCGCGGATTTCGCAATTATGTTCGCAGATTTGTCGATTATGTTCGCGGATTTCGCGATTATGTTCGCGGATTTGGCGATTATGTTCGCGGTTTTCGCGATTTTGTTCGCGGATTTCGCGATTATGTTCGCGGATTTCGTGATTATGTTCGCGGATTTGG
>NW_007524881.1:0-224 GCF_000475195.1 Diaphorina citri
AAGAGGAGGAGGATGATGATATAGAAGATTCTAAAGATCACAAGATGAATCTGAAGAAATTGAAAAACATGGACCCTGAGTTTTACAAATATCTTCAGGAAAATGACAGGTAAGAACTGTATTGAGCAACCTCCATAGTCAAATGGGTATCTTGTTGGCTTGTACTATTTGGTTGGAAATTTTGATCAAATCAGTGGAGTGGAAGAATGAGTACTGTGTTTCAC
>NW_007524882.1:0-224 GCF_000475195.1 Diaphorina citri
ATGGGTATCCTACTTTGCATTCAGAACATGAAATACCTACCCCCCACTAAGTTTCTACTCGTCTCCGACTCAATGAGTGCTCTCCAAGCCCTATCCAACTATAACTGTAACAACTCCTTGCTATCTAAAATATACAATAGATGGATAGAACTGAAGTCCTATGGAAAAGACATAATATTTATGTGGTGCCCATCACATTGTGGGATTGATGGCAATGAAGTCGT
>NW_007524883.1:0-224 GCF_000475195.1 Diaphorina citri
CCATCTCTACCACCCTTCATTTTGCCTTTTAAAACAACCTAGTTTAGGGTGCCTAAATTCACTGGAGAAGTGTCCAAAGGGGTTTCTAAAAACACGTAGGTAGTCCTAAATTATCAAAAAACCCAGAAAACTCAGCACCCATCACTTTCGGCAAACTCATCTTTATTTCAACACGTCCACATAAAATGTTCCACGTTCCAACTCCTCCATCAAAACCTGCCCTA
>NW_007524884.1:0-224 GCF_000475195.1 Diaphorina citri
TAGGGGAAAAATTCTAAATTAACGCTCGAGTTGATTAATAAGGAAGTTTTGTACTACATAGAGTCAAAAGTCGGATTGACCCAGTGGTAAGGAGTGTGATCTTTGACAAACTGCCGAGCGGGTGGGGTGGGGTTCGAATCCCACTATGAACATTTCTTTGTACATAATTTTATCATTTAAAAATATTTTATGGATAGCCATAGTTACTTTTTTCATAATTTTAT
>NW_007524885.1:0-224 GCF_000475195.1 Diaphorina citri
CTGGTGAAATAAATGAAAAATAAATTGAAAACCTATAGAAATATGATAAATTAAAGTATTTTTAATAAGAAAATATAGGTTTACTCACCAAACAGTCTGTAGAAAGCATAAAAAATGGAAAATTCTGGCGAGGGATCCTGCTCACTCAAAATTTCACGACTGACTGATTTGAAACATCAAAAACCAAAACATAAACATTGAGTATTGGCGCCAAACTTCACACA
>NW_007524886.1:0-224 GCF_000475195.1 Diaphorina citri
GTCATTTCAAATTTGAATACACTTGTGTCTGAAAAAATGAGCTTTTCCACCGATATTAGAATGTCACATGTACTTGTAGACTTGTACCAAGATTATTTTCCTTCAATGAAGTAATACTCGTACACATACCACGCAAAGGGTGGTACCAAATACTTAAGACCTTGTTTAGACTGCGGCAGTAAAGGATCTTTTCAGGCTCATTCTGGCAGTATATGTACCTATAA
>NW_007524887.1:0-224 GCF_000475195.1 Diaphorina citri
TTGCCCAATTTCCCTCGTTTAGTTTTTGAGTTATTAACTCACATTAATATCTCGACCGAGTTAGATGGGTGCGTGGATACCTCACATTTTTTATCCAAACCTATCTCAACATCAGGGGGATAATTAGGGGCATTAGGATAACGAACAGAGGGGGTATCACGCGAAAGGTTTTTGAAATCTTTAGAAATAGTTTCTTTTCATGGTTTCCATTTACACATCCGGAT
>NW_007524888.1:0-224 GCF_000475195.1 Diaphorina citri
TCCCCAGTTTCACCATCTCCTCCGGTAATTAATCTTTACCAATGTAACAAATTGAAATTTTCTGTAGCACGCCGGATTTGAACACAATTTTACCAATATCTCAATGGTAAAAAAGATTTTGTCAAAAAAATACAGTGTAACCAAAGATATGAGAAGTGAATAATTTTTAATTTCTAATTTCATTAATAAATCTGAAGAAAAAACAGTTGATTTTTAAAAATTGA
>NW_007524889.1:0-224 GCF_000475195.1 Diaphorina citri
GTCTGGAATGCAATAAATTACCGTACAAATCATTTAATAGAAAATAATTAATTATCATTAAACCAATTAACGATTTTACAGATTTAATATCTACAGATCCAGGAAATTTCACCACAGACTCCTCCCTCTTATCAATTTCAGCCGTGGCAATTATCTCCAAGATTTAATTATCTATTATTGTTTTTTAACTGCATAATAAAAGTTAATCTCTCTCCTACGATGAT
>NW_007524890.1:0-224 GCF_000475195.1 Diaphorina citri
TCAATAAGATAACATTGTGATTTGTGATCATGTCTACTTACATTGGAAGTATTACTGACAGGGATAGTAGGTGCAGGGGTTACAGTTTCAATTGGTTTTGGCTTATTTTGAGTATAGAGATGCTTGGGGACACTTTTCACCACTTTGCTTGCTATGACTTTCTTCTTGTATACCTGTTCTACACGGGCTCTCGAAATGTGATGCACTGAAAGTAGAATAGAATA
>NW_007524891.1:0-224 GCF_000475195.1 Diaphorina citri
TTATGTTACCTACTATGATGTATTTCACTCGGAAATGATCAGAACTTACCAAAACATACCTAATGATGTTATTATACATATATTATTTAATTTTTCACTCGGAAATGATCGCAACTTACCAAAACTTACCCAATGATGTTATTACTGTATTTTTCACTCGGAAATGTTCGGAACTTACCAAAACTTATCCAATGATGTTATTATGGTATTTTTCACTCGGAAAT
>NW_007524892.1:0-224 GCF_000475195.1 Diaphorina citri
TTTAGTCTCAATATTTTTTTTAATTTTTATAGTTTTTTCTGAGATAATAAAAAAAAATCATGAGAATCACCAATTCGACAGTCTAAAAAAAACACTAACATCTACTCTTTATATTCACAGGACAATGGATCAAATCAGCTCAGCACACTCTGGAGGGTCATCGCTCCATTGTGAATCAAGTGCGATATAACGAACAGAACTGTATACTTGCCTCGTCAGGGGTC
>NW_007524893.1:0-224 GCF_000475195.1 Diaphorina citri
CAATAAAAACTGAATAAAAATGGTGTTGAAATTTAAGCCAAGACTTGATTTGAATCATTCATCATTGAAATTCCAAGTAGCACTCGCGACCACTATTAATTGTGACTTATTAAGGCGTTACAAATATGGTGCTCACTTCTGTAAATGAAGAATAGTGGTTACTTTTGTTTATAAAGTCGACAATAATAGAACCGTTTTCTTTCAAAACAGATTGTGAGCTGCTG
>NW_007524894.1:0-224 GCF_000475195.1 Diaphorina citri
GATGTGAAGTTTTTGAGATTTTGGATACAGGTACCGATACTCCAAATAAGTAAATATTTTGTATTTTGCCAGCCTAGTTAGCTGGGAAGATAGCACGTCTACCTTTTATAAGCGCTAGCTATAGTGTGTCCAGATCAATGGGACAGCAAACAAGCTGGGCCCGTCCCTCCGGGAATTATTTAGCCCGTAGTTTATTCGATCAGTACCTATGTACCTACCTAATT
>NW_007524895.1:0-224 GCF_000475195.1 Diaphorina citri
AAAACCTTACGACAAAGAACCATTAGACAAGGTTGATGTAACAAAGGTCACTGCAACTAAGATACCCGAATTAGAAAAGCCTGACGACAAAGAACCATTAAACAAGGTTGATGTAACAGAGGTCAAGGCAGATAAGTCACCCGATGTAGAAAAGCCTGACGACAAAGAACCATTAGACAAGGTTGATGTAACAAAGGTCACTGCAACTAAGACACCCGAAGTAG
>NW_007524896.1:0-224 GCF_000475195.1 Diaphorina citri
TTAACCCATTCTGGATTAACCCTTTTAGTCGTTTGGCCTCAACATTTCCCCCCACCTTGAAAGGGTTAACTTTCAAAGGTCTATTAAAACCAGGTTCCAGGACAGGAATCGGACTACCATAACGAAACGGGTCGGACATGGAATTCTCCCTACCACTATCAGTATAGAATTTACTTAGAAAAGAATTCAAATTGGTCTGAGTGACGTCATACATTGGAGAAGAA
>NW_007524897.1:0-224 GCF_000475195.1 Diaphorina citri
TTATACTCGACCGACGAGTCAAAACTCGATTTTCGTCTTCAGGTCCCTTCTTCAATCAAACGCCTCAAGTACTTATTCCTCTTATTAGTTATGGAAGTACTTAATTACCGCACGTACGTACGGTATTATAATGTTGTGGCGTGGGATTTTTCTGAAAGTTTCCAAGTTACCGTATGCAAGTTATATGCACGTAAATACAATAGATTTAAAACAAAGGTCTGCGG
>NW_007524898.1:0-224 GCF_000475195.1 Diaphorina citri
AATTGCCTGCCGACCGGGTGTAAAAAGAAATTCGGACAGAGTGAGGTAAGACTTGAAAGGAGCCCTCCTGATTATGTATCAGGCGAGCGCCTTGACCACAACACTTAACCACCACCTTGGGAGGGATGAGTTGTAAAACTGTGTCCACACCATAGTCGACGCCGTCGATCGACGAGGTGGAGAAGTGAATCTATGTTGTCGAGGCAGTGTACGGTTTCAGTCGA
>NW_007524899.1:0-224 GCF_000475195.1 Diaphorina citri
ACGGAATCAATCATTTGGATGATACAAATTTCTTGACCCCGCCGGGAATCGAACCCGGGTCTCCCGCGTGCAAGGCGAAACTGCCCTAAAGTATGGGTTAAGCTTCAACGAAGGGATAAAATAGCATTAGTAACCTCTTTGACTTCTTTTCAGATTCTCTCATTTAAATCAAGTTCAACGGTCTGTGAAATTGAAACCACCCAAGTTTGACGTTTTATTGCACA
>NW_007524900.1:0-224 GCF_000475195.1 Diaphorina citri
CGTTTTGAGGTCTCTAGAGCCTAAATACAAAGTTTCAGCCATTGGTCCGTGTGTCTGTCCTTCTGTCTGTCTGTAAACAAAAAACCTATCTCGAGAACGATAAGAGCTAGAGACTTGAAATTTGGTATGTAGCTGTCAAATGTGACAATAAGGATGCGACACGAAACTTTTGGTTAAGATCGGTGCAACGCTTGGCGGCATTTCGGCCGCTTTTTGGTGGTTTT
>NW_007524901.1:0-224 GCF_000475195.1 Diaphorina citri
GCGATTGTGAATCATAAAAACGTTTTTAAAAGGTTATTCTCACAACATTTGATGCAAAACAAACGACATTTTCATAGATTTTTTTTTAAATCGTCATCGTCGCGTCATCAGAATTCATTTCACTAAACTCCAAAGGGAAATGATGAGTAATAAAATCGTATGATCAATTTTCAACTATCACAAATCGACTCTGGGTCGTTCAATATTCAATCATAAATTCATGA
>NW_007524902.1:0-224 GCF_000475195.1 Diaphorina citri
GAGGTCGACTATGTGTGTACACAGCTTTACGTTACATAGGAACTTACTTGGAAGAACACTGTGAAGTAAATGACAGCTGTCGTCGTCGTGACGAACATTGGCAGCAACTTGACGAACTTGGGATCAATGAAGAAGAAGAAGAAACAAACTTACTTGGAAGAACACTGTGAAGTAAATGACAGCTATGGTCGTCGTGACGAACATTGGCTGCAACTTGACGAACT
>NW_007524903.1:0-224 GCF_000475195.1 Diaphorina citri
GTTAAAGGGACTTTTTAGTCCCATGATATTAGAATAAACCAGACACGTGTAAATAGAAAGAGATTTAAATATAATTTATAACTAGGCTGACCATACGTCCCGCTTTCGGCGGGACAGTCCCGCTTTGGAGCCTCTGGTCCCGCTGACCCGAGAAATCCTCTGGGGACGCTAAAATGTCCCGCTTTCGCCCAAAGTCCCGATATTGTCCCGCTTTAGCTGGTCCG
>NW_007524904.1:0-224 GCF_000475195.1 Diaphorina citri
GCCTCCAATTTAATATACAGAGATGAGTAAATTATTTAATTTATTATGTTGTGCATTACTCTCTTGTATTTAATTTTATGTGGCACAATGTATGAGCAGAGAGGTCTAAGGACAGATAGATTTGATTTTTTCGCCTGTTTGAAAACGTTAGTTGTAAGCTTATGGATGTAAGACTCAATGTAAGGTGTTTTGGCCTCAGCGTGTAGGTCGCTAATTTTAGTGTA
>NW_007524905.1:0-224 GCF_000475195.1 Diaphorina citri
CAGCCAAAACCAGTTGGCCTCAAAGCGATCACTCCAAAGCTGATTGAGAGGCCGACGACAAACGCCGACCCCATTTGATCATAGGAAAAGGCGTAGTAGAAGAAGAAGAAGAGGTGATAGAGAGCGCTTCCATCGGCGTTAACCTAGTGGTCACCTTCCACTCAATAGTCTGGTATTGTTATTAATTGTTCTGTGAAATTCCTGATACGTAAGCTACGACTGAA
>NW_007524906.1:0-224 GCF_000475195.1 Diaphorina citri
TGTAATGAAAGAGAGAAACATTTATTTCATGACAAATGCTTTCTATGACTGGTTGCACAATGCACATCACAGCCAAAATCAATGATAACGAGACTGGTTGAACATCACCGTTCATAGTAATAACGAGTTATAATCGGGAGTCCAAATGTTGTTGTTGTTGTTGTAGCGGCTTTAGCTTTCGCCGAATGGCGATAGCAGAATAAAGAAAAGATGTCTTTTGGTAT
>NW_007524907.1:0-224 GCF_000475195.1 Diaphorina citri
CATCACACGACTTTCCTTATCCTATTGAATGATACTTATTTGGGTGTTGTTCTATTGTAACTTTTACAATAACTCTAAATGAAAAATGTATGTTATGAGTTTTTTGTCAATCAAATATAAATGGAAACTTGTTAAATTAATTAAATTAACCTAGTCAGTATAGCTGAAAACCGCCAAAAATCGGTCAAAATACCGCCAACGGCAGGACCTATCTAACCAAATGT
>NW_007524908.1:0-224 GCF_000475195.1 Diaphorina citri
GGAGATGCAAAGAGGTTAACTCACATTCAACCTCTTGAGAGCATAATATGTGTATCTTGTATGGTGAATTGATCGAAACAAGCAGGGTCCGTCCCTCCGGGAATTTTTTAGCCCGTAGTGATTAGAGAAAATCAGTAGGTACCTACGTACCTACCTAATTTGTTTAATATTCAGTTTATTATTATTCTTGATTTGATTTTTTGATTTTACTTTTATGTAATGAT
>NW_007524909.1:0-224 GCF_000475195.1 Diaphorina citri
TCATCTCTCTTCGACAAACCTATTATCAATAGGACATCTAGGTAGTAGGTCTGTAGTTACCAAAAATACAGGTAAAATCTAAAATTACAAATAAAGACCAAGATGCTGTATGGGAAGATATTTTATAGAGAAGATGGCATACCTAATACCTAAGTATAATATGAAAAATCTTTAAATTAAAACAGCATTTCTGTACCCAATTTCCTAGATAATATTGGAATTGA
>NW_007524910.1:0-224 GCF_000475195.1 Diaphorina citri
CACACATGTTTTATTGAATACCTTAGGATATTTCACTGGCGAAAACACATGTGTGCACAACATATTTGTATTGTGTGTGCTCTGTTTTTCGATATACAGGGTGATTTGAGTGTGTACGTTCCACCAAATTTTACAGCCCCCAGTCCCTTAACCCTGTATTTTCTTTGCCAAACGAAATGAATTTTCCTATAGTGGGTTTATCTGAAAGAAATCTACACAAAAAC
>NW_007524911.1:0-224 GCF_000475195.1 Diaphorina citri
ATTCTTCTTCTTCTGCTTCTTTATCTAGAAGTCTCCTTCTTTTTCTCTTCAGAATCCTTTATCTTTATATAAGATTCTTCTTCTTCTGCTTCTTTATCTAGAATTCTCCTTCTTTTTCTCTTCAGAATCCTTTATCTTTATATAAGATTCTTCTTCTTCTGCTTCTTTATCTAGAAGTCTCCTTCTTTTTCTCTTCAGAATCCTTTATCTTTATATAAGATTCT
>NW_007524912.1:0-224 GCF_000475195.1 Diaphorina citri
CGACTGAGCCTTTTTTTCTCAGTTTAATATTTCCTTGCGATAAATACACCTTTTTCTGCGTTTCACTTCGAGGATGAGTTTCCTTGTATGACAAAAGCGTGTAACTTACTAATATGAAAAACAGCACTCATGATATGAATCATATGAACAAGAACGAACCTATGTATGATCTACATATGTACATGTGACAAACAAGATTCATAATATGAAAATCAAGGGTACTC
>NW_007524913.1:0-224 GCF_000475195.1 Diaphorina citri
TTTTGGATCTTTGCCATATTCCAATATTTCATTTTTATTTATTTTTTACTTTGACTAATAAGTTCAAGATCTAGATAGTTTTGGGCTTCTGTCACAGTATTTTTTCCCCATTTTATGTAGTTTATTTTCCTCATTCTATGGTCTGTATTGGAGGCTTGTTCTTTAAAAGACGATTCTTTCATGGAGAAAATATTTCCCAATTTTTCAAGCATTCTAAAACCTAA
>NW_007524914.1:0-224 GCF_000475195.1 Diaphorina citri
ATGTTTTTCCCCAAATGGCATGTTAATGGCACCAAAGTAAAAAGGGTTTCCAATGGCTGGACATTTGGGGAGGGGAAAGGAAACTCAATACAATTTATACACTTTTTAGGGCATTGTGATAAGTGATATTATGGAACGTAGCGTGGTTCCCCATCCGTGGCACAAGCTCCGGCTTTTACGGATGGGTATACCATTTGTTAACTATTTATTTGATGAGAGAATTG
>NW_007524915.1:0-224 GCF_000475195.1 Diaphorina citri
CCTGCTCTGCTTTCTATCTTGACTTTTCCGATCACTTTATCTTCATTTTCTATATCTTCGTCATTATCATTATCT
Source organism: Diaphorina citri (assembly GCF_000475195.1). Lineage (NCBI taxonomy): Eukaryota > Metazoa > Arthropoda > Insecta > Hemiptera > Psyllidae > Diaphorina > Diaphorina citri. The sequence continues at coordinate 76 of NW_007524915.1, forward strand.
GCTTTATTGTTCACACCGTTGTCTTCGTGAGGCAAGATGTATTTCTCTCCCACTATTGATCTATCGTCTCGCCCATTTCCTTCTTTTTACATCCTTTCTGTGGGTCATCTGAGTCATCACATAACTCAGCTTCTTTATGTACTGATGAC
>NW_007524916.1:0-224 GCF_000475195.1 Diaphorina citri
GTTTCAAAACAACAAAGAACCTACCTAATTGTTAACTCAGAAAAAGGTTTTCCTAAAACTCTTGAGAAATTCCACCGTCGCCAACATTACTGTGGACTCTGTGTTTATAACTAGCAGTATAATGTTGGTCAAACATTCGTAATACGGTCATTCCAACTTGGAATGACCCTAACGGCATGCATAGAATATGTTACAAAGCTCTTTGTAGACTTTATGATTATATT
>NW_007524917.1:0-224 GCF_000475195.1 Diaphorina citri
CTAGGTTACAAGATCTAGGGCCTAGGTTACAAGATCTAGGGCCTAGGTTACAAGATCCAGGGCCTAGGTTACAAGATCCAGAGCCTAGGTTACAAGATCTAGGGCCTAGGTTACAAGATCTAGGGCCTAGGTTACAAGATCCAGGCCCTAGGTTACAAGATCTAGGGCCTAGGTTACAAGATCCAGGGCCTAGGTTACAAGATCTAGGGCCTAGGTTACAAGAT
>NW_007524918.1:0-224 GCF_000475195.1 Diaphorina citri
AAGGCATTTGATGTGTTCCAATGCACTCGACCCAGTAGGTCACAATGCAGAGGAAGCCCACACTCTAAGCTGACATAATGAACACCAGAGGATACACACGAGGAGTGATGTGCCTGAAGTGAGAGTTTGGCTACAACAGCCCACGTACTGCCAGAGATAGATATGAACAGAATTTCCCGAGATCCACATAATCTATCTTGGCCAGACTTTGCTCTGGCTGGTGC
>NW_007524919.1:0-224 GCF_000475195.1 Diaphorina citri
ATTTCCAGAAAATAGACATGTTTTGAAAGTGTCTGAGAGAATTTGCCTTACTAAATTTTATGTCCTTCACCTAGTAATGAGCCCTTGAAAAATGTCCTCGCCTGTGGACATCGGGCGTTTATGACTACAAAATTCTTCCTACACTCCATGAAAATTATTGAAAATGAAAACATGATAATTTTATTGTAAAATGTTTGTATTAATGTAGGTACTTAACATTTATA
>NW_007524920.1:0-224 GCF_000475195.1 Diaphorina citri
AGCTTTCAGATGGTCTGACAGACCTGGGTCTCAAGCTTTTTCCGCGTCACGCTCTGACTGTCTGACAGAAGAGACAGATCTAGAGCTTTCAGATGGTCTGACAGACCTGGGTCTCAAGCTTTTTCCACGTCACGCTCCGACTGTCAGACAGAAGAGACAGACCTAGAGCTTTCAGATTGTCTGACAGACCTGGGTCTCAAGCTTTTTCCGCGTCACGCACCGAC
>NW_007524921.1:0-224 GCF_000475195.1 Diaphorina citri
GCCCATCACCATCTTCATTTTATTTGTAAAATAAAGTGAAGAATAATGACTAGATGACTATCATTCGTTTCGTAAATCCAAATATATTTTACTTTTCAGTGACATTAAGCTTTTATGCAACAGCATGGATGTAGGTAGGTTTATACCCATAGGCGGCGATAGGGGGGGGCTTGGGGGGCTTAAGCCCCCCCAAAGTTATCAGGGCCTCTTACACTAGATAAAAT
>NW_007524922.1:0-224 GCF_000475195.1 Diaphorina citri
CCGACGGCAAATATCATAGATGGCCTCATTGTCTACCATGAATGCACAGTCTGAATGTTCTAGAGTAGTATGAGTGGTCAGGATGGAGTTGTAAGGCTCGACTACAGCAGTGGATACCTGTGGAACAACATGGAAAACAAGGTATGAGATTGTGTTCATTCACATTTTTTGTAAAAACTATGCATGTAGTTGTTTTCCCATTTGTAGCATATCCATATCCTACC
>NW_007524923.1:0-224 GCF_000475195.1 Diaphorina citri
CAATGTAGGAAACCCTTTTCTGGCGTGAAAGTTGTCAAGTCCAAGTATAATATATTCTTTATTTCTGTGTATAAAAAATAGCCGTTCGGGGGTGAAAGTTGCTCAGTTGCTCTTGTTAGAAGGTTAGAACACATGGTACATTTGTTAGTACCTACATGAGTTTTTGAGCACCTCTGACAGTCATTTCGGTTATTTCCAACGCAGCAGTCATTTGTGGCTCTATC
>NW_007524924.1:0-224 GCF_000475195.1 Diaphorina citri
CTGGCCGTGAATGATCTTAATTATCTTCTCCAAACGATTGTTGATCCCTTGCATTTCCTTGGAGAGCACCGCTATGTTGCTGTCCTCGACGGCCTTTTCGGGTTTCTCTTCTTCAGTCGCCTTCGGGGCAGCTTCGCACGTTTCCGTTTCGTCCGATTTGTCAGCGTCTTCGCTCAGCTCGGCGTTGTTGCACATAGGACAGGACGCAGGCGGTGGACAGGTGG
>NW_007524925.1:0-224 GCF_000475195.1 Diaphorina citri
ATCACACCCTCGTGACGTTATACAACATATGTATTGAGTATACAACATGTGTATTGAGTATACAACATATGTATTGAGAGTGTACTTCGCGAACTCTATCGTGAGTACGACATATGTTTCTCGCGAATCCTAACCGTGTAAGAAATTTGTAATTCCCGATCTCCTTTGATATGCAAATGAATTGCAAATATTTTCGAAACAAAAGCACTTAAACATATGTAGGA
>NW_007524926.1:0-224 GCF_000475195.1 Diaphorina citri
TATGCGAGCAGTATAAATAAGCACTATTATTATCTTATCTTATTATTATCTACTCTTATTTATCGAATAGTACCTATGTGTTTATTTGTCGAGTAGGTACCTATTTTGTCAAGTAGGTATACGTATCTGCCTGGATATCGAATAGGTACATAGGGTGACTGTACCAGTAGTCGATCATTTTTCACGTTTTTAAGTTTCAATTAGCTCTGGTTCTATTGTTGGAC
>NW_007524927.1:0-224 GCF_000475195.1 Diaphorina citri
GGACATGTCCCGCTTTTTGAAGGTTTGTCCCGCGTCCTGCCATCTTTCTCAAAATATCAAAAAAGTCCCGCTTTTTAAGAATATCGGTAAAATGTCCATTTTTCAACTAGAATGTCCTGCGTTTGAAAATTATCATCTGGTAACCCTAGGTAGGTACCTATTCGATCTATTTGAGCCCCTAACCCTAATCCCTATGGTGATAAGCTCACAGCGCGTCGTACGAT
>NW_007524928.1:0-224 GCF_000475195.1 Diaphorina citri
ATTCACTTTTGTTCTTTCCCGCTTTATGAAAGTTCTCAAGATAGGAGGAGAAAACTTACCCGTCAACATTTTGGCAGTGGGAGCTGATTTTCATTATGACAAAAGCTTACCTGAAATCATGAGAAGATAAATGAATATTTGTTAGTTATGTATGAAATAGTGTTCAGTGAACACTGTTCACCTTCAACCACCATAATAGGTAAAATAGATAATGGTAAATAAAC
>NW_007524929.1:0-224 GCF_000475195.1 Diaphorina citri
TACGACAGGGATGTGTATTGGCGCCACTTCTCTTCATTCTTTACATGCAGGCCATCATCCAAAACATCATAAACCAAAATGTTGGAGGAATAGACCTAAACTTTCGATTGGACACAAATATGATTAATCGCCGAAACCTGAAAGCTAAAAAGAAAACCAAAGCATGCAAAATAACAGATTTGATGTTTGCTGACGATTGTGCCCTGTTTGCAGAAACTCCAGAG
>NW_007524930.1:0-224 GCF_000475195.1 Diaphorina citri
CAAGCCAAATAAACTTGGCTGAAGACCATCAACCCCGGCCTTAGCTAAGCCGTTAACAACAACAAAAAAACCAACATTAATTTAAATGAAGGAAAAATACTTTCATTATTATAAGGATAAGCAAAGTAAAAATCAAGGTACAATTGTCTTTCTAAATTTATTTTTCTTTATGGCATCTTTAAAAGATAGGAGTTTTCACCAGAGTGAAATGAATACAGAAAAAA
>NW_007524931.1:0-224 GCF_000475195.1 Diaphorina citri
ATAACCGGAACTTGGACTAACGCACTGCCTGCGAATAGATAGCGTTTAAGGGTAAACAAATTTGATGATTCGACTTCTGGTATAAGTTTACACGAAACGAGATTGACTTATGTCGTCTAAATCCAGCTTAAGGGTTAGGTGATATATAGAGATCGTCCAAGCTATATCACCTAATGGGTACCTTCCACTTAAACCTCCGTTGTTATTAAATTCCTCATGTTCCC
>NW_007524932.1:0-224 GCF_000475195.1 Diaphorina citri
CTCACGCTATCACAACTGACATGTTTATCACCATTTACGTTTTCAGCATTGTTAGCTTTGCTGAAATCGGCCGCTTCCTGCCTCACGTATGGTTAGCATTGGCCTGCAGCAGGACTGAAATTTCAGTCCGAGGGTGGTTGAGTACATTATGGAATGGTTTTCATTATTTCTCGCAAGCCCGGGCATGATAAGAGCAAATAAAATAATGCTGAAAATTTACGAGC
>NW_007524933.1:0-224 GCF_000475195.1 Diaphorina citri
ACTTTACATCAGTTGTGTCAAGAAACTTACACTCCAAGCATGGTTTGCTTTGACCACTTTGTAGATGAGTGTGTGAAAGAAATTCACAATTATAAAATCGAACACATTGATGAAATGCAGTACGTGTATGTGAATTGTATTCAATATAATGTATTCAATTCAAGGTGTAAACCATGCCTAGATCTCTCGTGGGATCTATCACAATTGATATTTACCCTGAGGGA
>NW_007524934.1:0-224 GCF_000475195.1 Diaphorina citri
TGACACTGTCCTACACAACAACAAAAATAACGACAAGAACTTTCTTTATATCTTTTAGATAAAAGTCATTCCAGTACTAGATCCTTATTCACTATTGTAGCAATGTTTACCTAGTAAGCCCTGAGGTAGGTCGGGTTTTCGTGATTGGGTGGTCCAGATTTGTACGTGATTTCGTCAGGTTTATCTCTCCTTAGAAGTCACACCTTTTTGAAAGTCTAGTACCT
>NW_007524935.1:0-224 GCF_000475195.1 Diaphorina citri
GAGCCTGAGCCGCCTACGGCGGCCAATTTTCGACCAAAAATTTCCTATCTTAAAATACTCCCCGTGTAATGAGGGATCCTTAAAAAGTGTCCAAAAATTGAACTTTTTTTTTGAAAGTTTTTCTAAGTCCAAAATTGAGCGCCTATGGCGGCCAATTTTCGACCAAAAATTTCCTATCTTAAAATAATCCCCATGTAATGAGGGATCATTAAAAAGTGTCCAAA
>NW_007524936.1:0-224 GCF_000475195.1 Diaphorina citri
TGTTCGAAAATGATCTCGTCAACTCTACTTGCTCTCCTCCTTGGTGACTTTTCCATGTGCGTCAATCATCTTGGTAGACGCTTAATGTCGACATGCTATTATACGTTGAACACCAAAGACGTATTATAAAATATCACGAAGTTATCAGATACTTGTCGAATGCTTTCTGTAAGTCTAGAAATCAGGAACTAGAAGAGGTTGTTTTTCTTACCGAGGTCGAGGAT
>NW_007524937.1:0-224 GCF_000475195.1 Diaphorina citri
TTTTTTCCATGTCAAAATTTGAATTCCTTCTAGAAAATTAAAATCCCAAATTGAAAAATTTCAACAAAAAATAGCTGAACTAAAGCTAACACTATGGTCGAAAATGAGCTGAATCGAGATTTTTCCTTGTCCAAAACATGGACTTCATTATTTGAATACAATAGGACTAGGACGCATAGTTCAAGTTTAAGATGAGGAAGAAGCCTTGGACTTGATTTGGTGTA
>NW_007524938.1:0-224 GCF_000475195.1 Diaphorina citri
AGAACACCATTTTGTCAAGTCATTCGAGATCTTAAATTGTATGACCGCCTGGTAACTAACTGAGTATGCAATATGCATAATATCTATTCTACAATTGGTCGGCTTCATTTCACTATTATCTTCCTGAATCGCAGTGATGGGACGAAAATGCTCCACACACGCGCCACTCAGGGTCAATAAAAAAATTTGGTGAGCATCGATATTGCCTAATAAATTGGGTGTGT
>NW_007524939.1:0-224 GCF_000475195.1 Diaphorina citri
CACACATAGTCGATCGATGTGGACTGAAACCGTACACTGCCTCAAGACACCCTGTACGCAAGTAAAGTCAGGAGGGATTTAACATTGAGATTGTATGTTACAAACTTGACTCACACACCAGCTCATTCTTCTTGCTTAATTAATGGTAAACTTTACAGACCTGACTGTTAAGGTCTGTGATAAATGACTATGAAATTAAGGAAAAAGATGACAGCTGACATACC
>NW_007524940.1:0-224 GCF_000475195.1 Diaphorina citri
CTTCAAACCTATTGATTGACCCAGGGGGCCCCAGGTGAGATTTTCCGGGGCCCCCATATTTATTTATTTATTTTGACAAAAAATTCGTCATAAAATTCATCTGGGGCCCCCAAAAATCCAAAAAAGTAGGTATATAGGTACGCTACTGATGTTGACTTTGAAATCACCAGGCACAAAAAGTCTGATGCTCTGATATTTCTCATAACCTAATGGTGTACCATTTG
>NW_007524941.1:0-224 GCF_000475195.1 Diaphorina citri
GGTAATTTGAGTAATATAAAATACATTCTAATGGTAAGTTTTGAAGACATCTAAATTGTAAAAAAAGAAGTAGCAATCAAGAAACAAATGAAATGAAATCCTACCAAATTATGTACCTATGTTAAATGAGTAATCTACAGTAGATAATATTAAAATCCAATCTATTAAAATTATATGAAGTAAATGTAATGGTATCCTAATCCACTTGTATTTTCATAATAAGA
>NW_007524942.1:0-224 GCF_000475195.1 Diaphorina citri
ACTGATATTTTGGTTATAGGTCAAAGAATAATGTCCAATTTTACGACCACAACTGTTTTTACTATTGTCATGTTAATATTTATCATCACAAAATCCAATAAAATCTCACATTGAAATTTCGACCATGATCGTTTCTTTTGTCATGCTAATCTTTTATTGCCACAAAATCTAATAAAATTGGCGATAAAAGTCGGCTCCCAAACAAGTGGTTCAAAATGTGGGCA
>NW_007524943.1:0-224 GCF_000475195.1 Diaphorina citri
GATTCTTGGTCATTTACCTCATGATTTCTGATCCGTACTCATTTCAAAAAGTAATGATATCCCCTTAAAAAACAGTTTTTGTGGAAACAATGTACCAAGAAAATTTAAAAGTAACCGAGTAGACTTAAAAGGCCCAATTTATACCCCAATTTAACCCTTTTTGATTTCCCTACTTGCATCTCTTTGATCCGGTTGTCCAGGACTTCGCTCTTTCTCAGATGCGC
>NW_007524944.1:0-224 GCF_000475195.1 Diaphorina citri
CGATTTATCTCGGTATCTAGAAGTCGTAGAAGAAAAAGAAAAATTCCGTTGGTCCTCATTTTTCCTCCTCTATGACTTGGAAACATCACCCATTTAAGCGCTACTGATCTATTCCCAGGTCAACTGTATGGATTGGAAAAGTTCTGGGCATTCCTAGAGTACTACAAGCATGCAGACAAAGTACAAGTGCTGCCCAAGCTCAGGGAATATCTGTCCAAGTTTAA
>NW_007524945.1:0-224 GCF_000475195.1 Diaphorina citri
TTACTTTCAATTAGTCTGGCCATTTATTAAGATGTCTGTCGTTTCTTGCTTTCTTATACTCATATCTAAAGCGGTTACAGCTACTTGACCTACTTTTAAACGCATCATGTTGACTTAACAAAGGTCCTTTTATCCAAAATGTGTATCAGCACAAAATGTATCAAGTATCAAACTTATGTTCATCTATGCTTCAAGAAAAGTTTCAAAATCTTCAGCTCAATATA
>NW_007524946.1:0-224 GCF_000475195.1 Diaphorina citri
AAAAAACTATACTCTCGTTTTATGAAGCAATGAGGGAAATGCTAAGAGCAAGTAATTTTCATGCTCGTTCCTCTTCTTGCCAACCTTCTTCCTTCTTTTAGAAAACGAGATGTTGTTGGGGGAGGCTTTTGCTATTATTTTTCTTATATTTACGCAGTTTTCTAGATATGTTTGTATGGATTTAGAATGTTAAAGCCTGTATTGAAATACAGGTTACAAGGAAG
>NW_007524947.1:0-224 GCF_000475195.1 Diaphorina citri
GATGGCGCTCTGCCAGCTGTTCATTCAGCCGGAGGCGGCCTACTCCTCCGTGTCCACACTGGGGGAGGCTGGCATAGTGCAATTCCGAGACGTGAGTATTACATTAGATAGACAATTCAATCGTTTCCCAGGAAGAAAGACCCATGTGTGTTAGTAGCAGTCGAGTGGATTGGAACACATCACATGCCTTCAGGCACACTCCATTTGTCAAGGGTTTAGGCATT
>NW_007524948.1:0-224 GCF_000475195.1 Diaphorina citri
AATTCATAGAAGATAATGAAATAATATGCAATAACCAAAACGGTTTTTACAAAGGTCGAAATACTGCACGAGCTATATATCAAATAGTATCAAATATAGTAGAAGGACTAAATAATAAAGAAAAAGTAATTAGTTTACAAATAGATCTAAGCAAAGCATTTGACCGGGTTAATCATGAAATACTACTTAAAAAACTAGAAATAATGGGTTTCAGAGGTCCAATC
>NW_007524949.1:0-224 GCF_000475195.1 Diaphorina citri
CTGATGTTCATCTCCTGTACCTATGTCAGTATGTACTATGTACCTACTTACTCTAAATTGAAAAGTACTTAAGAGGTTAATCTACATTTGCATGTCACTCTTTAGATACATGCTACAAGCTACAAGCAGATGTTCATCATAATGCCTCACTCAGCTACTGCTAGATTAAAAGCAAAAGGATTAAGCTTGTTCACATAAAATAATATTATATTGTATCAATTCAT
>NW_007524950.1:0-224 GCF_000475195.1 Diaphorina citri
TACTCGATTACTCGAACGTTGATCTACATTCTACATTATACATATAGGAATAAAATCATATGTACCTTGTCTCTGTACTGTAATCTAGAACGTAATGCAAGGTTACCAAAAACTATGGTGGGTGTAGTTAGATAAGTAGCGAGGTACATTACCATCACATGCCTTCAGGCACACTCCCATTTGTCAAGGGTCTAGGTTTTCCTTGCCCTTGGGATCAATTTAAT
>NW_007524951.1:0-224 GCF_000475195.1 Diaphorina citri
GTGATCTACAGAAAAGAAAGGCAATTTTCAACAATGACTTGTATTGGACAGATTGACTTGAAACTGGTTACATTAGTTGAGATTGGATTACTATTGAATATTTTATCGCATTTTTTGTACAAAGAATGCAACAAAACGTGTTTTTTTATATATAGCAATAATTATATGGTGTCAGTTAACGACCTATAACTAAAATTACAAAAGGCTCTGCCTCATCTCTGAAA
>NW_007524952.1:0-224 GCF_000475195.1 Diaphorina citri
CAATTTTTATCGCTGGTGCTGGTAAAGCCCATGTAGTAAAATGGGCCCATGTATGTAAAGACTTAGCCCATGTAAAATCGGCTTACGTCACGTCATGATAAAATACGCCAAACTTCTCGTTCCAAGTGATTTTATCCTCACACTTTGGTTGTGCTGTTGTCCACCATAACTTCAATGTTGGTATGAAACAGATCCCGCCACGAGTGTCTCAGATCTTTTGGTAA
>NW_007524953.1:0-224 GCF_000475195.1 Diaphorina citri
TGTATCATGCAAATGATTGTTTCCGTGACTGGCTGTTGCGGGGCCCACTCAGCCTCGTGAGGAAAATGAGTAGCTATGTAATGCGCATAGCGACCGGTGCCAGCATGGTAGGTAAACATTGGGTGCTGGATTATGGAGATCTTTGAAAAATCCTACAATGCTACAGTGAGCACCAAAGTTGTGATATAATAACACAAAGAAACGGCATTTATTATTAGTTTACC
>NW_007524954.1:0-224 GCF_000475195.1 Diaphorina citri
TTCAATACGTCCCAGGTAGCCAAAATGTCGTCGCTGACGCACTCTCCCGAGTTGATGCCATCCACGCAACTCTCGACTCCAAGTCCCTGGCAACCTCCCAGCAAACAGATAAGGAGCTCAAGGTCCCACTCCAAGGTACCGACTCGGGCCTTCATCTCAAACTCCTCCAGATGCCCGAGTCGGATGTTCACATCTACTGTGACGTCTCCACACCCACGGCGAGA
>NW_007524955.1:0-224 GCF_000475195.1 Diaphorina citri
ATCGGAATGGCTGGCTTTATCCCATCCTGTATTTCCCTTAGCAGTTACAGTTCCCTCTATCAGACCCCTGGGAAAAAAAACACCAAACCAAAGAGGAGAGTTAGTAGAAATGTTCATGACAATACCCATGACTCCCCTAAACTTGCCCTTCTTCAGGATAAAATCCGCCTTGAACGGGAATCGAACCCGCGGCCTAGCGCTTAAAAAGCAGACTCGTTACCAAC
>NW_007524956.1:0-224 GCF_000475195.1 Diaphorina citri
TTTTACTTTCATGTAATGATTTAAAATCAAGACTAGAGCCCGTTCTCCCTTTATTCTAAATATAATGTTTAAGTCACCAATCCATTTATTGGTGTTGCTCGGCGTAGCTTAACATAGGGGACTCTAAAACCGCTCTTAAATTAACTACTGAAGTGTTATCTAAAACTTTCTTGCTTTAAGTTCATAGGTCGTCGCGACAAATTTCAAGATCAGAGCTCATTTGT
>NW_007524957.1:0-224 GCF_000475195.1 Diaphorina citri
CAAAGGCACACTCACTGTAGAAGAATAATCTGTGGTTCACCATAAACAATTTATTTTGTCACTCCTAGTGGCCTGTTCTAAGAAACATTCCGCACTTCTCACTATCTACTCCACGAGCAAATAATATTGGCAAACGGGTCTGAGCTTTTTTTCCTGCACGCGGAGTAAAAAGTGTGAAGTTTTTCGTGGGATGGGGCCCCTACAAATATCCAGAAATACCACCA
>NW_007524958.1:0-224 GCF_000475195.1 Diaphorina citri
CACTTCCACTATAATGATAGTGGTCATTTATGAATTTAATCATGCTGTGTGGCGATAATTTGGAAAACAGGCGATTCTCATTATGGAAGTTATTTGGACGGTGCTCATAATACCTATTGTTGATAGCACCAAAATTTTTAGCAGCACAGTCACCTTGATCATTATAGAATGTGATATTCCTGTTGACACTGGGAATTTCTTCGTGACATGGTTTACAATGACAT
>NW_007524959.1:0-224 GCF_000475195.1 Diaphorina citri
TATATCAAACTCACCGAAGCCATCTGAGTTCTATTAATATAGGGGTTGAAGAACAAGGCCATGGATTTGTGGGAGAGCAGCAGCATGAAAGCGTTGAGGGTTCGAATCCCGTGGACACACTCGATATCATCTGGACTTCGGTCCAGGCTGATGAGCTTCTTGGTGTTCTTGATCAGCGAGAATCCCATCAAACATTGAGTGACAAGTCCTGAAACAGAGGGAGC
>NW_007524960.1:0-224 GCF_000475195.1 Diaphorina citri
ACGGCAACGTAGGTACAACCTCGACTCTTCAAAGAATCGCGACTCTTCAAAGAATCGCGATTCTTTGAATTTAAGAATTGCGATTCACGATTCTTTTGAAATATTCGACTCTTTGAATCGACTCAGAGAATATTTACCCATCCCTATTGGATTCCCACTTAGACAGGTTTGACTGTATTTGGCAACAAGCTACCCACCTCCTCAATTTAATCTAACCCAGCCAG
>NW_007524961.1:0-224 GCF_000475195.1 Diaphorina citri
TTCAATTAGTTGAATATTTAACAAATTAATATTTCAACATGAATTCAATGTTGAATCAATTGAAAATGGCTGCATGGGAACCTACAGTTGTACGTAAAAACTTGTGCTAGATTAATGTCTGTAAATGGAACAGACCGTTTTCAAACAAATATCATCATGGAACAGTAAAAGTAAAATGAAGAAGTCATGGATCCTTCAAATTGCATTGGTTGCCTTTCGGCTTA
>NW_007524962.1:0-224 GCF_000475195.1 Diaphorina citri
AACAGATGGGCGAGAAGAGACACAATACTTCCCATTTAGGTGCTGGGTCAACACGAGAACACCAGAAAGTAACCCGTTACTTTAATTATCTTTTAATATTTTCAATAGCACTTTTACCATATTAAGTTAATCTGAAGTAGAAGATATAATCTCATCTGTTGGGTAGATACCTATACTCTTTGTGATGGATGATGGTAAAATCTAATACAGACTTACATCTTCAA
>NW_007524963.1:0-224 GCF_000475195.1 Diaphorina citri
GATTAACTCACCACAAATGCCACCCGACTTTCAAACCCGTGACCACCAGATTGTGAAGAGACAAGAGAAAGCTCGTTACCCGTTAACTGCAACGTTATTTCATTAGCTTAATATCCTTTTCCATCCAGCTTGCATTTTTCTTACCCCGTCTGCTTTTTAATTTGCATTTTTTGTCTAGATACACTCTAGGAAAATATTGGGGCTTGCACAGTGTTTAAAAATAC
>NW_007524964.1:0-224 GCF_000475195.1 Diaphorina citri
TAAGGAAAAGGAATTGAAAGACAAAGGTAAGAATGGTACGCTATCCTAAATGGGAGATCCTAACTACCTAAATAAATAAATATACTAAAAATTTAACATCTTAATAGGAGATCATATGACTCAATTTTCTACTAACAAATATAACCAAATAACAATACATAAACTTGACAGTAAATAAATAAATATAACAATAAATAAAGGATTCTAGCTGGCTAAGCTTCTAC
>NW_007524965.1:0-224 GCF_000475195.1 Diaphorina citri
CATACCGGGTAACTGCTTGAGAGAGCTTACTATCTATTAGGCCTCTACTGAAATTTGAAACGATAAGGTACATTCAAACCTAGACATACTGACATGTGTGTAACAAAAGAGTTTAACTTGGAATTTCGAGTGTTTTTCATACATTCCCTACTGGAAAAATTGTTGCAAACTCAACAGAAAGATGTACGTAATAGAAACAATAAAGAAAATTTACAATAGGGAAA
>NW_007524966.1:0-224 GCF_000475195.1 Diaphorina citri
AGGTACCTACCCCTTTATCTTTTGAGCGACTAGGAATTTTTATCCTAGGATGAGTCATGAGACCATTTTTGTTCAAAAAGTGCCACTTCCCGGGGTTGGGCCATGTTTTTAATGCCACCATTGGATGGGCCATAATATATATAAATATGCCCTTTCCTAACCCTAACCCTAGGATCAAGAATTCAAACATTCCTAGCCATTCAAAAGATCAGATAGTAGGTACT
>NW_007524967.1:0-224 GCF_000475195.1 Diaphorina citri
AGTCCGCGAATCGGGTACCAACTTTGGATTTTTAAATTAAAACCCCTATTTTTTATTGCATATTCGTTTTCTACGTTACATTTTAAGTATAATCGACTACTCACTCGAATTTCGAATCACAAAAGTGCTTATAAAGTACAAGTGTTACCTATCAAATCTGAGTGTTTTTTGCTCCCAAATCTTATGGTCTCATTATTTTTTCGATTTGGTCCAATATTTCGCTG
>NW_007524968.1:0-224 GCF_000475195.1 Diaphorina citri
CTAAGCGCTACAAAGTAAAATTATTAGAGTAAGAAATTAATTGTTGAATTTTCTTATATTTCGTATTTTACGATGAAATTCTTTCATTAACATTGAATTACAAATGAAATATTTTCAAAGTTCAAACGTATTCTCATTTACCTATGTTAAAGTGTCTTAAAACCATTTTCCGTGTTCATTTTACACATATTTGAAATGTCATGAGACTGAAATAGTAAGAAATA
>NW_007524969.1:0-224 GCF_000475195.1 Diaphorina citri
CTCCCCACCCTTTCCTCCTATCCTGTCATTCTTCTCTCTTCGATTTCGGGACGATAAGACCTTAGCAGTTACAGTTCCCTCTGTCAAACCTCTAAAAAAAGCTGTGTAAGATGAAATACCTAGTCTTAGTTGGTCGTTTTGAAACCGCATTTTATCTAGTGTATGATTTTTCCAAAATATCTCGCGGAACCCTTGCCGTCAGCTCGCGGAACCCCTAGGTTCCG
>NW_007524970.1:0-224 GCF_000475195.1 Diaphorina citri
TACCATTTGTAAAAATTCAGTATGTTCTGAGAGTTATAATAAATGGAAACTTAACAAATTAAATAAGCCAGCCTAGTTAGCTTAGTTGATTTGATTTTTTGAATGTAATTGTATCATGGAACAAATAAAAATTACCAAATTACCAAATTTCAATGGGTTACTTTCTGGTGTTCTCGTGTTGACCCAGCACCTCAATGGGAAGTATTGTGTACCAGCCTAGTTCG
>NW_007524971.1:0-224 GCF_000475195.1 Diaphorina citri
TTGATTAAAGCCGAAGAAGTGCTGTGCCCGGCCCTGAAACCGGATTGGAGAGGATTTAATAGAGAGTTTTGAAGAAGATATTTGTTTAATTGGGCAAACACTAGGCGCTCAAAAACTTTAGACAAAGCAGGCAAGATTGAGATCGGCCGATAGTCATTAACAGAAGAGGGTGACTTAACCTTTGGGATCGGGGTGACGAGAGAACTCTTCCATTTACATGGGAA
>NW_007524972.1:0-224 GCF_000475195.1 Diaphorina citri
AATCGGGAAATCCGTATTTTTTCACCATTTTGCTAGTTTGTACCGTATATGCCGAAAAAAAAGTTGGCAACCCTAATAACAACACATTATACCTATGTGTTTTCGCATGTAACATGACATCTATAGCAAGTAACATGACATCTATGGCAAGATATATCTAAATACTTCATATGGGAAAATTCTTGACATCTGAAGCAAAATATAAAATCCAGGAAATAAAATGA
>NW_007524973.1:0-224 GCF_000475195.1 Diaphorina citri
GGTAAAAGTGATGGAAGTAATACAGGTTGGGATAGCAGACTTCAAACTTCATCTCGTATGAGAGAAAAAAAGAACCCCACAGTAAAGGAAAATTACAAGCAACAAAAGCTTAGTGGTTTTCCTTTTCCTTCCCTTCCTTTTCCTCCTTTTTTTCAGACCTTTATCATGTGTTCACATTCCAACGGAGACATTTAGGACATAAATATTACGTCACGATGCCGCTA
>NW_007524974.1:0-224 GCF_000475195.1 Diaphorina citri
CGCGCAGTGTGCCGTCCCCCTCTAACCCCGGCCCTGAGTACATGGCGGTCCAAGTGACTTTACGATCAGTTAAGTTATTGGTTGTGGTGGTGTATAAACCCCCTGATGTGCACAATTTGAACGGTATAGATGAATTTCTATCTGAGTCTATGCCGTTCTATGAGCACATCATTATAATGGGGGATTTCAACATCAATGTACTAAACGAGACTTCCTCGCAAACA
>NW_007524975.1:0-224 GCF_000475195.1 Diaphorina citri
GTAACGGCAATACGGAAGAATCGTCCGAATAGTTTGACGTCACGGCATGTACTGAAATGATTCGGCGTGGTCTAATGAGCTTTATAGATAGAAGACGGTTTTTTCTGTTCAGGAAGAGAAAAATTCAGAGAGCATGCGTGCAAAATTTGGGCGGCTGTTGAGAATTTATAAGGGGGAAAGCTTTTCTTATTTATTGGGCCCATCTGTGTTGGTGTATTAGGGTT
>NW_007524976.1:0-224 GCF_000475195.1 Diaphorina citri
AAGATAGAAGAGAATTCTATTCTATTCACATTCTATTCTATTCTATTCACAGTTCTACAATCTAGGCACAGGCCAGGGGACGTCAGTTCTGCAGCTACTCCGCACATTTGAGCGGGTTACCGGTAAACCAGTACCCTATATTGTGGAAGATAGAAGAGAATTCTATTCTATTCACATTCTATTCTATTCTATTCACAGTTCTACAATCTAGGCACAGGCCAGGG
>NW_007524977.1:0-224 GCF_000475195.1 Diaphorina citri
GGACTGTTTAAGTCATTCAGTCTTTGTGTGGGATTCAAGTCTTTTAATTCAGTCAGTCAGTCTTTACACATCTCTAACTTAAGTCTTCCAAGCGGATCTCCGGGGAGGACAGTTGTGAATGCAAATGCGAAGAAAAATTCTCTATTGAAAGACTAACCGTCGTATGTATGAAATCTAAAGATAAACTTAAGTTTAACTTAAGACGAACAATGTTGCCAATTTCA
>NW_007524978.1:0-224 GCF_000475195.1 Diaphorina citri
TACATTGGTATGTACATAATTATTAGATGTAAGATGTTGCCTTGTACCTACATTAGTACAATATCCAGTATTCAGGATAGGCAGGATGCAGTCAAAATTTCATCAGGAAAAACTGTTAAGGAAAAACGACATTTGGGGAACTGGGGAACGACATTTTCGTGACATTGAAGTATACTTAACACAATTAAAATTCCTTTTCTACTTGCAAATCTTGTCAGGTTGAT
>NW_007524979.1:0-224 GCF_000475195.1 Diaphorina citri
CTATGTTCGCAATGTACATGTTACATTTGAATTTCAAATTTAGAATTGCTCACAATATACCTAAGTACATATTATTATAGAAGTGCGCTATAGATTAGAAAACATAATGAAACACATAATTGCAAATACTTTTGGAGTAGAAATGCCAACATAAGGAGGTATTGATTCTTCATTACTTGCTTCTTTTAATCCAATAGATCAACAATAATTACCCGAGTATTTCT
>NW_007524980.1:0-224 GCF_000475195.1 Diaphorina citri
ATAGATCAGTGTCGATATCATATTTGGTCCGTTTTAGTTGCCGACACAGTTGTTTCTTTATCTTTAGGACTCTATTGTACATAGGTACCTATTTAATCTTTTTGTGTGTTTTTTTTCTATATACTTCTTCCCATATCATTGTTTAATTTAATCAATTTATATTGCTCTTTGGTTGCATTTTCATATTATATCCCTAGATAACGTGGGTTGTCAATGATTTCTGC
>NW_007524981.1:0-224 GCF_000475195.1 Diaphorina citri
GGGACTTGAACTTTGGTAGGTACGTGGTTTTCAGTTCTGACTAAACGGATAAGCAAAGTCGTGTGATGTTCACACCAGACTTTTTTTTTCCTTCATCGTTCTCATTCGGTGTCCAATTTGAATTCGGTTGAGAAGCGTGGGAATTGGTATATCTGGAGCTTTGGAGTAGTTATCTTGTTTCTTATGATTTAAATGGTTCAGTTTGGTGGCTGATGGCTAAGGCC
>NW_007524982.1:0-224 GCF_000475195.1 Diaphorina citri
CCTGGTGGATAGATGAGGAGGTGTGTAAAAGAAGGGCGAAGTTTGTATTGTTTTCTCATTATAAAATGATCCTTCTTTCATCAATACCATCAAATGATTCCGGGACCCGATATTGACCTTAAAATCTACCATTTATCTACGATAGGTATTTAATATTAATTTAGTTCCCCTATTTACATATAGCTGTGAAATTTAGAAGGTAATGTCATTTATTGCGGACATAC
>NW_007524983.1:0-224 GCF_000475195.1 Diaphorina citri
AATCCAGGTCGCATATAACAAAGACACCTACATGTTGTGGAATTTATAACACATGTTATCCAGATGAGTCTGCACTCTACCATTAATAATAAAATTACGGATGAAATTAAGCTTTTTCCGTAACTAATAAACCCACGCATAAAATGTCACTAAAAATTTAATTTTCGTGCTTTAACTATCACATCAGGATCCACTCTTGGAGGCCTCTAAGATACGTATAGGAT
>NW_007524984.1:0-224 GCF_000475195.1 Diaphorina citri
ATAAGTAGATGTCTAGGTACTCATCTCACATCTGATACGAGATAGATAGATACGTTATGATGAACTTTCAGACAAATTCTTAGAAGAAGAGAAGTGACATGACAGCCAAATTGGTCAAAAAGCTAGATCAGTGGTTCTCAATCTTTTTTGAGGTCTCCCTCCAAATGAGGCCAAAGATCTCTCTGTTTTGTATAATCCGCGAGGTAAAACACGTACCTAGTCAG
>NW_007524985.1:0-224 GCF_000475195.1 Diaphorina citri
CACAAACTTCTGAAACGTTTCCAGGACGGGGAAAGTTTGTAAAATTATACTGGAGAAAGCAATAAATTCACTACCCGAATTCATTCTCTCCGAACATGGGAGAACTCTATGGAGAAAGGACGAGTAATAGGAGAAAGACGAGAGAGAAAAAATGTGTCAAAATTAATAAGAACGCCTCACAGATGATTGATTGAAACTTGAGTGTGGAGAGGGAATTCTCTGTA
>NW_007524986.1:0-224 GCF_000475195.1 Diaphorina citri
AGCGCCGTAACAGACAGACATACATGTACATGTTTCTGTGTATGCAATATGCAACAATTTAGTCGAATTTCGCGTTATATTCATAGCATAACTTCTCGCTGTTTCTTATTTTCAAAAAATGTTAAATCTTTTTCTACGTTTCTATTGAAAACTAGCTGAATTCCGTCGCTTCGCTCCGGAATCCCGCTAGTTCATCCCGAGGCATGGCCAAACTTGTGGAAAAG
>NW_007524987.1:0-224 GCF_000475195.1 Diaphorina citri
AAGAAGGTCAAAAGTCGACTTTTGCCCTTTTTGCGTATACAGGCTTATTCGACGCGGAATTTTGTTCTCTACACAGCAGAGAAAAAAATATCTCGATATCTCGATTTTTCACGAAGTTATACGAAAAAATCCATTTTGTGAACATTTTTAGTAGGAAAAACTTTAAATGCGATTTCCCGAAAACGCGATTTTGCTACATTTGCCCTTCTTGCTGCGCGCCCCTC
>NW_007524988.1:0-224 GCF_000475195.1 Diaphorina citri
AATTGCAGTTAATTGAATTGGAGCTACACGCTGAGGTGCATTGGATTTCCAGACTTCATGCTATTTGCACTTAATAAGAAACCTTGGCCATTTCAGTCATGCCACAAGTAAGTGGGAATAATTTCATGCCAGAAGTAAGTGGTAAAAATTTCATGCCACAAGTGAGTGGCAATAATGAGAGTTGAACTTTTTTCAAGGAACCCATTGAAAATCAGGTAAATGGT
>NW_007524989.1:0-224 GCF_000475195.1 Diaphorina citri
TTTAGCCCATGGTCTGTACGTTACGTACGTACGTACGTACGTAACGTACGTACGTACTACAGGTTTAAATGGGAAAAATTTGGACCGATTGCAATACTTTCTCATTACCTTGTATAGGTTCCCTATACGTAAGGGTAATAGAAAGTAAAAAGTAGAAAGTTGTGAACAAAATATCTCAAGAACGGTTTGTCGTAGAGAAATAAAATTTGGTATGCTATCCCGGT
>NW_007524990.1:0-224 GCF_000475195.1 Diaphorina citri
AAGAATTAAAGTTATTCTTGGGACGTGTCAATTGGTCTTCTGTTTTCTCTCACGTTGATATCAATGAGAATGTTGCTGCTTTCAATGAGATCTTGTTAACAGGTATTTCTTTGTTTACTCCTGAAAAACTTATTCGTCCTAGCAACTTCCCTCGTTGGTTCTCGTATGATCTTAAACGTTTAACTTTTGAAAAGAAGAAGGCCCATGCTCAGTTTAAGCGTACT
>NW_007524991.1:0-224 GCF_000475195.1 Diaphorina citri
GCGATCAGTGTGTGAACTATGAAATGTGAAATGTGAATGAGTGAATGGATCTCGTTCTTATAATATAAGATATAAGATAAGATATATAAGATAATATAAGATTACTGAAGAGTTGTAGAGGTTAGAGAAGGAAAAAGGAAACTCGAAAATAAATAAAGTGAAATCTAATAAGAAAAGGAAGGAAACTTCTTCTTGTCTCAATATCAGGGATTATTATTATTGTG
>NW_007524992.1:0-224 GCF_000475195.1 Diaphorina citri
TGCCTGAAACATACAATATTATAAGAGAGCTATAAGTAAGTAGATTCGTTCTCGGAACAGCTGACTTTCTTCTATCCTGTCCTCTTTCTCTCTCCGGTTTCGGGACAATTAGACCTTCGTTGTTACAATTCCCTTTATCAAACCTCTTCGCTAACATGAAAGGTATGAGTACAGTACCGAAAATTTGTGTTGTCTGAAGAAGAATGCATCCCATCCAAATACTT
>NW_007524993.1:0-224 GCF_000475195.1 Diaphorina citri
CGGCGCGAGTTGTAGAATGCATAGATGTCCCACGTTGCTTTAACTGTCAGAAACTCGGGCACATGGCACACAACTGTGACGCTAGCAGAGTGGAGAAAGATACGTGCAACAACTGCAACCAAAAGGGACATTTCGCTAAAGACTGCAAAAACAACGTTCTCTGCCGGGATTGCGGTGAGGAAGGTCACAGAAGCGGATCAATGGGTTGCCAGATATTCAGGAAA
>NW_007524994.1:0-224 GCF_000475195.1 Diaphorina citri
AGACCGCAGGTTCGACCTTTGCTGCACCTTGATACAAAATTGAAAAGCCGGTGTGAATGTGACAAATACAAGACTTTATTTGTCTTTTGGGACTTTAGTTCTTTGGGGTTTGTAGGTAGTTTGGTTTCGATATCTCCAATGTTGATACTGAACGATTTTTTTTTGTTCCCGTCACGAATTTTTCTTCGTGAGGCGTATTTGAATGAATGGACGTGTTCACATTG
>NW_007524995.1:0-224 GCF_000475195.1 Diaphorina citri
CTTAACACAGGTGACGCTAAAACCGGTCTTAAAATAACGACTGAAGTGTTATCTAAAACTTTCTCGCTTTGAGTTTATTAGGTCGTCGCGACAAATTTCGAGATCAGAGCTCATTTGTGTGAGAAAATGTGAAAAAAAATACCCCCAAAACCAGTTTTTTTGGTTTTTTGGCTTTTTGGTTCTCTGGACAAAATTTGCACCACCATTTTCGTGATCCTGGTAAA
>NW_007524996.1:0-224 GCF_000475195.1 Diaphorina citri
GTAGCTGGTTGGATGTTTTGATCGGTTTCAGGATGGATCATCTTTGGTATTATACATTTCCAAAATTTTCCAATTGTATTCTTTTTGCCAGATCTTTCAAGTTCAACAAAATAAACATCAGAAAAAGCAAAGAAAATAATAACACGAAATAATATTTTAACACTCATGGCACAACTATAGTTGTGCCCTGGCCTGGAGGGAAACAAATATGTAAAACACACACC
>NW_007524997.1:0-224 GCF_000475195.1 Diaphorina citri
ATCTGATGATCCTAGGGAATGTAATGGGTGAATTTCAATCTGATGATCCTAGGGGATGTTATGGGTGAATTTCAATCTGATGATCCTAGGGGATGTAATGGGTGAATTCCAATCTGATGATCCTAGGGGATGTTATGGGTTAATTCCAATCTGATGATCCTAGGGGATGTTATGGGTGAATTTCAATCTAATGATCCTAGGGAATGTAATGGGTGAATTTCAAT
>NW_007524998.1:0-224 GCF_000475195.1 Diaphorina citri
CGCACGGCAGTGCGCCAGGCCAAGTTCCAGTAAGCACGCCTGTGTATCTTTACACGAACCGATTCGGCAGGTTTTTCTTACCTTCATAGATCGGATTACTCTAAAGATAAACTTTTGAAATTCAGGGCACATATTTAGGTAAGGTGTATAAACATACCTTGAAAATTTGAGCTCTTAATACCAAGTAGTTCCGGAGATATAGAGGCGCAAAAATCGCAATTTTT
>NW_007524999.1:0-224 GCF_000475195.1 Diaphorina citri
CTCCTTTCTCAGGTTATTCCTCGTCAATATAAGAATGATCAGTTCTCGGTATTTTCCATTGACCGAGAGTTTCTTGAACAAAATGATGAGAACAAGCTTCAAGAACGTGCACGGAGGTTCAATTTGGCAGAGAATGAAGCAAAGAAAAGACCAGCCCTAACTTTGAAACAGTTGGATCGGTTATACAAAAGCATGGGTGAGTTGTAAAAATGTAAAAAAAAAAA
>NW_007525000.1:0-224 GCF_000475195.1 Diaphorina citri
CATAGGTCTAGGACTTTTACCCCCTTTTGTCCGCCACGGGCGGGAATTGAACCGGCGGCCTAGCGCTTACAAGGCAGACGCGCTACCAACCAAGCTAACTAGGCTGGCTGTTTTTAGCCTTTACCTGGGTCCGAGCATTGGAGCAGGCGGCTATAATACACATCAGCTTGACAAGTTGCATCACAATCATGACGATCACATTGCAGAAGGTCAGCCCAAACTCG
>NW_007525001.1:0-224 GCF_000475195.1 Diaphorina citri
TTTATCATAATTTCAGCTTCCCAGGGTGAACAGTAAAAAAATTAAAATGGTGGCCTGGGACTTTATGAACAGACTGTAGAGTCTGTTTGACTTGAGGTAACTGTATTCCACATTTATTGCATTTTCCTTAAAGTTGAAACTTGCAATTTTTTTCACAAGTGACTTTTTTACCAATACCTAGTCAACATGGTGAATACCACAAAATCCAAGAAGAATAACACTGA
>NW_007525002.1:0-224 GCF_000475195.1 Diaphorina citri
CACGAGCCTCGTAGGCAAGTCTAGCTACTAACCTCGTGTAAACAGCACTAGCATCCAGTAACATTTTAGAAGAACTTGGAAACATTGCCACATGTGCTTCACTCGTATCGAGTGATTGACTCAGTGGGGGAGAAAAGTTAATACATACGAGGGCTTAGAGAAAAGTGTCTGGTTTTCGGTATGGGAATTTTGCTAAAGAGGGATCTTCGAATGTTCCCTTTATA
>NW_007525003.1:0-224 GCF_000475195.1 Diaphorina citri
TATAGTAGAGGCTGACATTTATAACATAATTTATACATGCTACCTAACCCTCACCCTCACTCGTAATTGTGGTTAGGCCTGTGTCCTCTAATAGCCTAATAGGGGCTTTATAGGTGACCAGTGGCGTGGGATGAGGCAGTGCACTACCATGTTTGATGTTTGGGGGGGTTGAGATTTCATGGTAATCTCTCAGCATCTGTAGGCACTTGGGCAGTGAGAGTGAG
>NW_007525004.1:0-224 GCF_000475195.1 Diaphorina citri
TTGTTCACAACCTTTTCAACATTTTCCACGAAATGAAGGTTAAGTAACAATTACTTTGGTTAATATCTGGATGGGTGACTGTCCAATTTTTACCAAATTGTTACAGTCGCGTCCTTGGACCATACCGGGATAGCATACCAAATTTTATTTCTCTACGACGAACCGTTCTTGAGATATTCTGTTCACAACATTCTACTTTTTCCCATTTAAACCTGTAGTACGTA
>NW_007525005.1:0-224 GCF_000475195.1 Diaphorina citri
AGTTCTTTTCTCCCAAAGCATGATCACTAAGCAATCAGCAACTATTCAAATTTTTGGAAAAGCCTAGTCGATAATACCTACATAATTATGTAGTTTCTTCGGGATTTTCAACAATATTGAAATGGGATTTTATAGCCTCATGTTGACACCAAATCTCGTTGTGCGATCGAACTCGATCTGGCTAGTAACAAAGTTGACATTATTTATGTTACTAATTAGATATA
>NW_007525006.1:0-224 GCF_000475195.1 Diaphorina citri
ACCGAAGCGAATACAATAGTCCGTCCCTTATACCTTTTTATTACTATTGTAATTATAAAGGAAGGACGGACTAAAAATACATTCTGCATCAGAAAATTAGGCACATCCACGAAAGAACCTGTTCCTCAGATACTCAGCATGAATGCTTGTCACAAATATTGTTCCCTGGCTTAATGCGTTATTTACGGAGATATTAACGATACAAATGGAGAATCCGTCAATTT
>NW_007525007.1:0-224 GCF_000475195.1 Diaphorina citri
CTTGCAAAACTATCTCACTGTGTTCCAAGGAATATTTTTTCCAGTTTCTCTGCTACCAACTTCCACACACAAGACATTTAACTTTTGTTTTTCCAGAAAAATCAACAGCTGTTCGCTTCTCTTTTTCAATTCTTAAATTTCTTTCTTTTTTTTTCGACGAAATTTATTGCCCAAACTTTTCTCTCTAGCTTCCCCAGAACAAAGCAACTTGAGGCCTCTTCTGT
>NW_007525008.1:0-224 GCF_000475195.1 Diaphorina citri
AAAAAAATGAAAATCATAATAAAAACACAACCTCAGCCCTCAGTCTCTGTGGAAAATCTCACTAGAACCTGTCCATTTTAGCTTGAGATTTTTCCCTTCAAAGAGGTTGCAGCATAACAATATCTTTTCAAAGAGGTTGCAACGTACCTTCGCTTCGTCTCAGCTTGGGCAAAGGAGTCTGAGTGAGGTCTACAGTTCACAGAACTACTAGTTATGAACGCTAT
>NW_007525009.1:0-224 GCF_000475195.1 Diaphorina citri
ATGAGCTCTGATCTTGAAATTTGTCGCGACGACCTATGAACTCAAAGCGAGAAAGTTTTAGTTAACACTTCAGTCGATAGTTTAAGACCAATTTTAACGTCACCTGTGTTAAGCTACGCCGAGAAAGGCCAATAAATGGATGGGTCACTTAAACATTATATTGGGAATAAAGGGAGAACGGGCTCTAGTCTTGATTTTAAATCATTACATGAAAGTAAAATCAA
>NW_007525010.1:0-224 GCF_000475195.1 Diaphorina citri
CCGTATTTTTGTCAAAAATCAAATGTTCCGCCGGAACACACCTTTGTTCCGGTTTTTTTCCAAATCTATGGAAAATACAGGAACTGACTAATAAACAGAAAAAAAAAGTTTAAAAAGACGAAAAACACAAAACCCCGCGAGTCAAATAGGTATTTTTTCAGCCTTTTAGCATGTGATTTTTAGTAACACGGATTCAAAAACGGATTATTTGTAATTTAGTACCT
>NW_007525011.1:0-224 GCF_000475195.1 Diaphorina citri
CTAGGATACTACAACTTCCAATTACATGTTCTATGGTTTCGCTTTTTTCTTTACATAGCCGACATTTGTCATCTGATAATGATTTAAAGATGTATTTCTGATGGTTTTTCGTAGCAATAACACCGTCTTGAATAGCGGTAATGAACCCTTCTGTCTCTGGATATAACTCTCCTCTTCTCAAGTAAGCGATTGATTTCTCTTTATTGATATGTACTTCATCTATT
>NW_007525012.1:0-224 GCF_000475195.1 Diaphorina citri
TTTCATCAGTAAATGGGTTCTTCAAATTAAATTGATCCCAAGGGCAAGGCAAGGTAGACCCTTGACAAATGGAGTGTGTTCAAGTAGACTGTGTGTGGTTTGGACAATTAAACATGGGTAGAGACCATCACCCCGGTGTATGGCTGATAAAAACGTCTTTTCTTTATTCTGTCATCACCATTCGGCTACAGCTGAAGCCGCTACAACAAATGGAGTGTGTTTTA
>NW_007525013.1:0-224 GCF_000475195.1 Diaphorina citri
AACCTAGGGACACTGGTAGACTCATCGGCCACACCGACAGAGGCACTAGCATCCCTAGAACCCATTTCAATGGACTTTAGGATCTGCCTGGCTCTGACGTTGAGAGGCTCCTGATGTCTTCGGGAGAATCTCACTCAGAGCAAGTAGCGGATTCTCTCAAGAAGTTGAAGTTGAGAAAGAAGAAGAAGCAAGTCTCGGGCGCTCAGAGGGCGAAGAGGAAGAAA
>NW_007525014.1:0-224 GCF_000475195.1 Diaphorina citri
AGATGGAGAGGAGAACTTTAGATATTGTGAGGGCAGGTGACCAGTTGTCCTTGAGAATATCCAGACAGATCACTCCTTCACTATTTATGTTACAGTGATAAATTCTTGTACGAAATGTGACCTTGGGAGGTTTGAAAGGATACTCAGGGGAGAAATGAATGTCAAGGAAGAATACACCACCCTCGTACACAGAGCCTGGGGGTCCCAATATTGTCGATACCCAC
>NW_007525015.1:0-224 GCF_000475195.1 Diaphorina citri
ATGCGTGTTTTTCATTTCACTTCCCCTCCTGGCGTATCTCTTCGAGTGAACGCCGCGTCCTAAATTCCGGAAGCGACTCTCGATTAGCATCAGGTACAAAATTGTTTTGTAAGTTCTCCGCTAGATGTCATGTTTGTTTCCACAACGTTAACCCCCCACTCCTAAAGCAGAGTGAACGTCGAGTTCAAGTAGCATCGACGCGGCGTAGAGTGGTTGGGTGGAAG
>NW_007525016.1:0-224 GCF_000475195.1 Diaphorina citri
CTTTAAGCCCTTTCTTTTGATGAAATTGGATCTTGAAAAAGTTCGTCCAGTTCAGACTTATGTGGCGTAGACCCACAGCTGGGCCAATAAATGGTACGTTTTTTAGATGGGCGAATAAATGGTACACTTACCCTACTTGTAAATTTACAAGTAGGTATAAAATAGTAATATAAAGCAGACATATAGGTAACTAACTACATCGTCAAGCAGGTAAGGTATAAGTT
>NW_007525017.1:0-224 GCF_000475195.1 Diaphorina citri
CAATCCTTACTTTTCCTGCCCTATCATCTCCCAAATCTATTCTGCATGGAGCGACCTAAAAGCTGTGGGGAAATATGTATGTCAAACTGTTATGGTGTCCCTCTCATTGCGGCATTCGCGGCAATGAGGCCGTAGATCAGGCAGCCAAAGATCCCCTATCTATTATCCCCCGTGATCATGGCAATGTCGCACACCTCAATATATGCACACCTCAAGACTTTAAA
>NW_007525018.1:0-224 GCF_000475195.1 Diaphorina citri
AAAAATAAATAACTTTAGTGCATGTACCAAATGCTTTAATACAGTTAATATGTTTGTATTGCTCATTATGATGATCTATGTTAACATTTTTCATTAATAGATGTACCAAGAGTACCAAATGAAAGAAGAAATAAAATAATGTACTCTTATTATTTTGTCGAGTTTCGACCCTCAGAATCACATTCAAAACCTTCTGAATGGTAAGTGAGAAACTCTTGCGATAG
>NW_007525019.1:0-224 GCF_000475195.1 Diaphorina citri
GTTGCCGTTGGCATCAAAATGCACACCATCTGTCGTATCTTCTCTGTGATGTTCATAACCAAACTGGTTATCAAGCAAGTCTGCGTTCGCTCCAATGTGCTCATATTTGCCTCTACTGTTCACATTATCTCTGTGGTTTTCACATATGTCATCCATTTTAAAGGTGTCCAAGTTCTCAACCTGCTCTTGGTAACATTGAGCTATCTTGGAATCTATGAGGGTAA
>NW_007525020.1:0-224 GCF_000475195.1 Diaphorina citri
GTGCAAACAGCAGTCTGTGGAGGAAAACAAGACACCAAGTAGTCCTTGATCGATGAACAATTAGATTTATTATATCCGTGGTTAAAACTCCGATTTACACTAACTTTTCTGTGAAAAAGGTGGCTTTGGCATCAGTTCTGGATAAATTGATTGTTACCTACATAAATCGGCGTTTCCTCCTCTCCAAGAACAATACGTTTGTGTTGATTTTTTCTTTATTTATT
>NW_007525021.1:0-224 GCF_000475195.1 Diaphorina citri
TACCTAGATAGAGGTGGGTTACAAAAGCTCACAAAAATGTACCAACCAGTGGTGTAGGGATGGAAAGAGCTCGGAATTTTACCCCTCATAAATGAAAAGATTTTCACGACATTGTGAAATAACAAGGGATTTCCCCTCCTCCCAATTAAGGTTTACTTTCTCACACTATACTTTGAATAGGTTTTCTCTGCATAGAGGCAATACAAAGTAAATAAATATAAAAC
>NW_007525022.1:0-224 GCF_000475195.1 Diaphorina citri
AAGTACACTACTGAAGTTCTGAACGTGAGTCTCTCCAGTGTGTATTCGAAAAGATACACGCGGCCTGTGGGGTTCGCGCGAGCATGGGTGTATTCTAAGAGATACACGCGCGCGGCTTGTGGGGTTCGCGCGAGCATGGGTGTACCTATTCTAAAAGATACACATGGCGGTCAGAGTGTTATTAGTTTGATACGCGAGCAGCGGGCGCGCTACTGAAGTTCTGA
>NW_007525023.1:0-224 GCF_000475195.1 Diaphorina citri
GACCTTGCTTAGACTGCGGGAGTAAAGGGACTTTTCAGTCTCATTCTGGCAGTATAAGCAGGGTATATTCTATTCTAATATCTTTGTAGTGACAGGAGATTTAGCTTAAGGTTGTGGTTATGTACCTACCTGGTTGATATAGGCAATAAACTTGCCTTGTTTTTAAGTTGCCACTCCCATGCCAAACTGTAGAAACAATATCCTGCCTCACCTAGTCTGAGCTC
>NW_007525024.1:0-224 GCF_000475195.1 Diaphorina citri
CTATGCATTTGGGTAAGCATTATGAATAAAAGGTCGATTCCGACGTAAAAAAGTTGTATATAATCCAAATCTAAAGTCCAAATTGTGAATAATAATAAACTAAAAAGAAACGGGGAAAAAAACCCTCTTTAAAAATTCGGAAATCAATTTTTATTTGCCGATCCAAAGAAAATTTAAAGGTAGAAACACACTACCATGACGTTACGTCACGTGACGTGACCTAC
>NW_007525025.1:0-224 GCF_000475195.1 Diaphorina citri
TGGCACTGACTTCCTCATCACAGGGAATAGACGCAATGTTTTATTAATTGAGGCCCTTCCCGCAATAGTACACGTCACACGTTTCAGAGACTCCTCTCATGTCTCATAGCTCATAGTACAGTCAAAACACCACTTTTCTTAAGAGATTTGATAGAGGGAACTGTGACTGCTAAGGTCTTATCGTCCCGAAATCGAAGAGAGAAGGAAGACAGGAAAGGAGAAAA
>NW_007525026.1:0-224 GCF_000475195.1 Diaphorina citri
ATCCAAGTAGCAGAATATTGGAAGAGGAGTATCTGACATGGTCATTGGTCAAAGCGGACACGGAAAGTAAGTAAGTAAAGTAAGTAAGCCTATACGAGGACAAAGGATGTATTTCGAAACAAATTAAATGCTGCTCCTGATATGCGCATCCAACTATCTGGTATTACACCCGATTTGACAACAGTCATGAAAAAAAGCATGCAGAAATACCACTCTTCCCATAG
>NW_007525027.1:0-224 GCF_000475195.1 Diaphorina citri
TTAGTCACTAGTCTGTACTTTATTCCACCGAATAATAAACTTCAAAGGTTCGCACAGTAGCCTTCTTCATTCTCTAATCAACATTTACTATTATACCTAGTCACTAGTTAGGCATGTTGTTGTCAAATGTCAAGGAACTTGACCACTAGGCCATTCTCCCTAGGCACTATTAGGCCATTCAAGTTAGGCTTGTAGATGTAGGTATCCTAAAATCCATGATAGGT
>NW_007525028.1:0-224 GCF_000475195.1 Diaphorina citri
AAAATCCTTCATAACTCCGCCCCTGTTGAAAATCGGATCTGTCCAGATAGCTTTTTCTGGTAGCCCTTTAGGTCCTGCGTCAACCCTCAAGCGTTGTACAGTCGTTCGCGGGACACCCTGTATACAGCCCCTTGTGTAACTAACTGACTGACTGACTGACTGACTGACTCACTGACTCACTCACTCATACTAATTCTAACCCACTTCTAGATGGGCTAGGAAGA
>NW_007525029.1:0-224 GCF_000475195.1 Diaphorina citri
GTCGTGTGATGTTCACACCAGATTTTTATTTCGTAGCAATGGAACAACTGCTACATTAGACGCTTGTGGCCTGTGTCGAAGTATGCCCATCCCGTAGTATGCCTCTCATCAGATGGGCGAGAAGAGACACAATACTTCCCATTTAAGTGCTAGGTCAACACGAGAACACCAGAAAGTAACCCGTTGAAATATTTGCAATCGAAAAACGAGTACAAATTTTTGTC
>NW_007525030.1:0-224 GCF_000475195.1 Diaphorina citri
GAAACAAAACACGAAAATACGAAGGCAAAACGTTAAAAACACACACAACATGCTAAGGACAAGAACTACGAAATGAAATGGGGGCTCCGTTAATCTACTAGGCGATACCTTTAGGTTCGGAGTCAGAGGTAATACAAACGTGTGAATAAATGTGATTTTATTTTTTATAAGAGGTTTGAGAGAGGGAACTTTAACTGCTAAGGTCTTACTGTCCCGAAACGGAA
>NW_007525031.1:0-224 GCF_000475195.1 Diaphorina citri
GAGTTTGAATCAAGTGTGTACTGTACGATATCATCTAGATATGGGATGGTATCGGGGCAAGATTGTTTCGGTAAGTTTTCTGATTTGTATTGGAGTTTGAATCAAGTGTGTACTGTACGATATCATCTAGATATGGGATGGTATCCGGGCAAGATTGTTTCGGTAAGATTCTGATTTGTATTGGAGTTTGAATCAAGTGTGTACTGTACGATATCATCTAGATA
>NW_007525032.1:0-224 GCF_000475195.1 Diaphorina citri
ATTCTGAATGAATACATGAAAGTTCTTGGTAAAGATTGGAAACAAAGTTTATTAAATTTCATAAATTATGTATTTGAAAGGGGACAAATACCTGAAGACTTGACCAACTCGTACATGTTTATGTTGTATAAAAAAGGAGATCCCTTGGACCCAGGAAATTACCGAACCATCGCTTTACTAAACAACATATTTAAATTGTTAACTCACATGATTACTCAGAGAGT
>NW_007525033.1:0-224 GCF_000475195.1 Diaphorina citri
TCTTCTCTCTCTCTTCCTCCCTCCTCCTTCTTCTCTCTCTCTTCCTCCCTCCTCCTTCTTCTCTCTCTCTTCCTCCCTTCTCCTTCTTCTCTCTCTCTTCCTCCCTCCTCCTTCTTCTCTCTCTCTTCCTCCCTCCTCCTTCTTCTTCTCTCTCTCTCTTCCTTCCTCCCTTCTCTTTTTCTCTCTCTCTATCTCTCGCTCCCTCTCTTCCTCCCTCCGTTCTT
>NW_007525034.1:0-224 GCF_000475195.1 Diaphorina citri
ACCTTTCGGTCACTCTCTTTGTTCATCTGTTATCTCTAATTCTTTGCTATTAGGTGACGGTTTGACACCTTATACATACCTATAGTATTAAAAAAAAATACTCTAGATGAGTTGAACGCCCATTTTTTGCTCTCCTAACCGAAAACGACAGAGCGAAGAGTTGTACCAAAACCAGCATAACAATTTTTTCACTTTGAAACTCGTGTACTCGAACCATTGACTTC
>NW_007525035.1:0-224 GCF_000475195.1 Diaphorina citri
ATTTTTCTGACCTTTTTACCGAGTTTTGAACCCAAGGCCATCGTGATCACGACCTGGCTGGGTGGACACTTATATAACAACTAATCATAGTAGAAATAATAACAATAGAAATATTAACACCAGTTATCAGTTTAAAGTTGATCTGAGAATAATAGGTGTGAGTAAAGTTAAAAGTGTGAGAATAAAAATAAAATTTGGGAGAATCACATCGTTGTGGAAAATCA
>NW_007525036.1:0-224 GCF_000475195.1 Diaphorina citri
AAAAAAATCAATTTTGATTTATTCCACCTCCTCATAAAGAAACTATGCTACTTATTGCCCCTTATACTGCCCACTCTGCCCAGATTTTAAAGATCAAAGGGAGTACGAGAGAGAGAATTTCTGTACAGAGCATGAAATTACTGCCCGGGGCATCTTTAACATCAACTCGTCATGTACACCAGGAAAAGAATACAGCGCACGAACGGACGGGTAAGCCAGGAATA
>NW_007525037.1:0-224 GCF_000475195.1 Diaphorina citri
CAGAGAGAGCTTCACAAGTAGAGGGCATTTCCAGTGAAGCAACAATAGACGTAAATAAAAGAGATACAGCGAGAGAGAAAGAGGGGAGGGGGGGGGAGAGAGAGAGATGAGATGAAACATTTTGATGTAAGTAGCAAATACGAGAGGCAAGTCACAAAGAGAAGAAGAGAGAGCGAAAAGGGAGAGTAGAGGTTTGTTATGGTGAGAACAAGAACACATGTCTC
>NW_007525038.1:0-224 GCF_000475195.1 Diaphorina citri
TACATAGAGATAAAATTGCTGAAGAGGTCAAGCTGTCACATTAAGATTGTTCCGGATAAGTATACTTACACCTGTGTAAGTATACTTATCCGGAACAATCAAGGGTCAATTTCAAGGGTCAATTCTTCTATGAACTACTGAAGTTGACACGTAATTTTATTTCATCATGTAACGGATAGGTGCATCATCATATCAGAGCATACCAGGTTCGTAATACTAGAGTA
>NW_007525039.1:0-224 GCF_000475195.1 Diaphorina citri
ATAGAGAAGAAAAGGTGGATTGTGCTCATCACACTGTGAAGCTTTCAAATGTTAGGTCCTTTAGGATTACAAAAAAAAGAGACCGAGAGGGAACACCAAGCCCAATGTCGCTTAGCACAAATGATCGACTAGTCACTAGTGAATTGATTTTTTTTTTTTTTTTTTAAGAGGTTTGACAGAGGGAACTGTAACTGCTATGGTCTTATCGTCCCGAAATCGAAGAG
>NW_007525040.1:0-224 GCF_000475195.1 Diaphorina citri
GTTGCCGTTGGCATCAAAATGCACACCATCTGTCGTATCTTCTCTGTGATGTTCATAACCAAACTGGTTATCAAGCAATCCTGTGTTCGCTCCAATGTGCTCATATTTGCCTCTACTGTTCACATTATCTCTGTGGTTTTCACATGTGTCATCCATTTTAAAGGTGTCCAAGTTCTCAACCTGCTCTTGGTAACATTGAGCTATCTTGGAATCTATGAGGGTAA
>NW_007525041.1:0-224 GCF_000475195.1 Diaphorina citri
ATAGCCACCTATTCGGATCAGATAGCCCCCTATTCGGATCAGATAGCCCCCTATTCGGATCAGATAGCCCCCTATTCGATGCAGACCTGCAGCTACTCGCATGTCCTGCCGACCTGCACCTACTCGGATGTAACGAGCACCTACTCGCAAGTCCTGCAGACCTGCACCTACTCGCATGCTCCTTGTAACGAGCACCTACTCGCACGTCCTGCAGACCTGCACTT
>NW_007525042.1:0-224 GCF_000475195.1 Diaphorina citri
AAAGATGAAAAAAATTAATTTTCTTATTCGCCAACATAAAAATGGGTTAGGTTAAACGCACAAATGAGCAGTGACTAGTGTTAGGTTAGGATTAGGTTAAAGTTCTGAACAAAGCCTCCGACATTCGACTACAATACTACGCGTGTATACTTGCCCTCAACCAATCCACTATGTCCAATACATCAGAAGCCATGCTCAACAATTGTTTCAAGAGGAGTCTAGAG
>NW_007525043.1:0-224 GCF_000475195.1 Diaphorina citri
AGGCTGTTTTTCTTACAGTCATATTATGGAAAGAGATTTTCATGAATATTAATTAACTCCTACCCAAGTCCTTTATATGTATACGTAGATACGTCATACATATAGGTATGTATGTACTTACTATACCTGAAGTTGGTAGTAGCTAACACACATAAGGAAATATTTCGGACCCCATACCGGTCGATTGTCTGAAGGAACCATACGAAAAATATGACAAAAACATA
>NW_007525044.1:0-224 GCF_000475195.1 Diaphorina citri
AAACCTGTTCTTCTTTCTGTTAACAGCTATTAAAAATCTGGTAGTTATGTGTAAACTACTCGTATCACCTCTTAGCAACTGATGATTTTTTTTACATGGTTTTTAAAATATTCAACTATCTACTCACCAGCACATAGGTAGTTTGTCATCAGAACATTTCCACTGTTTGACAGCATGGTAGCAGGCTGCTACTGGCAGCTATGTATCATAGTATTAACTCTTAC
>NW_007525045.1:0-224 GCF_000475195.1 Diaphorina citri
CAACCTAACTAGACTGGCAGATGCACCCTGAAGGCCAGTTCCCACTTGTCGTGAGTTTCATTAGATTTTTCTCCGAATGTCCTGTAGGCAATGTAATTTAAAGTAATTTGAGGAGCTGGGTACAAAAAGGGAAATATGGATTTTTGGCCCTTTTTGCGTAAAACGGTTTTTTGAATAGAACGTGGTGCGCTCTATCTTCCAGCGTTTGAACTGCAGTGATAACT
>NW_007525046.1:0-224 GCF_000475195.1 Diaphorina citri
TTGTTGTACTTCATAAGGGCCATTTCGGTCATTCTCATTTTAATATTGCGCTTGTTTTTTATACTTACCTACATTATTATTTTGTATTGTGAAATTATTTATTTCATAGGTGGGACACTTGAAAAGTTCCCTTCTTATATTTAAGTAGCCTGAAAAAACGATTATCTACCTATTAAAAAGTTTCATTATGTTTGCAGTTCTTCTTTTGTTGGTTAAAGAACTTA
>NW_007525047.1:0-224 GCF_000475195.1 Diaphorina citri
TTCCTCGGAAACGGATTAGTTTGGGAAGAAATGCTAAATCACGTGTCTCTTTTAAAATGAAGTTTCAGAGAAAAATTGTATGTTCCTTGAATTGAAAATAATATGAGCTAAATACTTCTGTGTAGTGTTTAATATTGTTTATTTTCACATTTATGTATTTTTACCCCAAAGTATTTTCAACAATAACGGATAATCAAAAAATCTGTTTTACTTGATCTATACTA
>NW_007525048.1:0-224 GCF_000475195.1 Diaphorina citri
AACTATGGCAAATTAGATTTGGGTATTCATTTTCCTAAAACAAATTCGGTAAACCATGTCCAAAGCAAAGGTCAAAAGTACCCGCTTTCTAGAAAACGTCAAATTACTAAACACCATGTTGGGTGTATTACTCCGAAAGTGCTTCGGGATTTTCCTAGAGCCAAAGTGGACCACCCATCCAAGAGCGTTTCGTTTGAGAAGTCCAACTATTCTTCACCATTCAG
>NW_007525049.1:0-224 GCF_000475195.1 Diaphorina citri
GATACCTTTCTGTGATAGGATGATTACACAATTTTACAAATACATTCATAATGTTCAGTATGATAGTCTTGGATTGAGGTGCGTGAAGTTAGCACCACAACTTTTGCTGCGAATTTGTACCAAAGCCCATCATTTAGTACCCATTATGTTCCATCAAACCCACTTTGTCCCATAATTTGTACCAGCACCGTTATCTCACAATTCGAGTTTTAATTTTGTGGTGC
>NW_007525050.1:0-224 GCF_000475195.1 Diaphorina citri
ATCATGTAGAGCTGTGTCCACACATAGTCGACTCAGTCGATCGATGTCGACTGAAACCGTACACTGCCTCGACAACATTGATTCACCTCGTCGGCATCGAGTATGTGTGGGTGTGGACACACCTTTAGTGAATAGTCACTCATCCTACCGATCCGATTTCTGTCCACAGCCGTGTTGTATCTGTACATGCTGAAGAAGTTACATTACGAGGAAAATAATGCCAC
>NW_007525051.1:0-224 GCF_000475195.1 Diaphorina citri
ATAATAATAAACTGAATATTAAACAAATTAGGTAGGTACATAGGTACTGATTTTCTCTTATCACTACGGGCTGAAAAATTCCCGGAGGGACGGACCCTGCTTGTTTATGGAGTAAAAAGTGAGGACTATGTTCGTAAAATGGGGCATGATGAAGGCATTTCAAAAATGAAAGGAACCAAAAATCTCCATATCCGAAGTCCAACGCGTTAACTAATAAGGGTTAA
>NW_007525052.1:0-224 GCF_000475195.1 Diaphorina citri
ACACAAAATTTGGCGCCGCAGGCGAATTTTTTGAAGATTTTGGTCTACAATAGTAAGAGAAGCAGATTTGTCAAAGGTATGATCTTCAGGGCCGCAGGCGAAACTTTTCAGTAAGTACCTATGTAACCTGTAGCTTGTCATGTGTAAGTTTTTTATGTAATTAAATACGTGTAAAAGACGAGTATAGTTATTCCCCCCAATACATTTCTATAGAACACAAAATG
>NW_007525053.1:0-224 GCF_000475195.1 Diaphorina citri
GACGCCGTCGATCGGCTCGATCGATGTCGACTGAAACCGAACACTGCCTCGACTTCATAACACTGCCTCGACTTCATAGATTCACCTTGTAAATCGATGATCGATCGACGAGGTGAAGAGATTCTCTCTCTATCTGATGTGGTCTCTGAATCGATCGATCTATCAGAACACAATAAAATTATTGTATACTATTTATACCTACCTAATTGTGTTTAGATCTCTGA
>NW_007525054.1:0-224 GCF_000475195.1 Diaphorina citri
GTTAGGTTAGGTTAGGTTAGGTTAGGTTAGGTTAGGTTAGGTTAGGTTAGGTTAGGTTAGGTTAGGTTAGGTTGTGTTGTAGACATCGAAGTGTACGGACGTATGGTGCTATTTTATTCTAAATATTATTCGCGATCAATCGTGTTAAAAAACATTTTTCTAGTGGGCGGCTCGAGAAAGGTGTCTCAAGCCGTCAATTGTAGGCATGGAGGATGAAGATATCT
>NW_007525055.1:0-224 GCF_000475195.1 Diaphorina citri
GAGACTCAATCTATAACACTGTAAAGTTGTGCAAACATATTGTACCTACTTGTAAATATTTGTAAAAAAAAAAAAAAAATCTGATTAATAATTGAGTTGGATTCATGTGTAACACTAATAAATTGTTCTGTATCAACTGTAAATACTTTTTTTCCATTGTAATAACCTAGTTAAAATTGTTGCTCTAATCTTATTGTAGTATGTTGAAATATGTGATTTTTTTT
>NW_007525056.1:0-224 GCF_000475195.1 Diaphorina citri
CAAGATCTAGTATGGGTATTGGATATATCATTTTGTGAAAATGAAGTCATCACAAGCAACCTACGCACTCAGACTCAGCCATCTCCTAACTGCTCTCTAAAAAGCAAGATAAATCTTCCAAGAAACCCTATACTTTCGCAACTAGGTACATACCTGCATACTTTGAGACCCTCAGGTCTAATACAAAACAGTAACCTTTGTAAAATCTTTTGAACTTTTCAACC
>NW_007525057.1:0-224 GCF_000475195.1 Diaphorina citri
AATGGGTTCTATCCCCTCTATCCTCAGTACATTCCGTACAACTTATTGATTGAACAGTTGAATCTTCAATCACTGGAGGATAGGAGGGAAAACGACATCATAAATTTCTTACGAAAGGTGTTAAACTATAAAATTCAGAGTCCTTATATAACTGAAAAAATACAATTTAGAGTTCCCAATAACAGATTAAGACACAATAACAGTCAACTATTTCACACACCAAA
>NW_007525058.1:0-224 GCF_000475195.1 Diaphorina citri
CGGGAATTGAACCCGCGGCCTAGCGCTTAAAAAGCAGACTCGTTACCAACCAAGCTAACGAGGCTGATGAAAAAAAAAAAGAAAAAAGAAGAAGTTTAGTAATGAAAGAAGGAAGGAAGACAGGATAGGAGAAAGACAGCCTTGACTTCCGAGAATTTAAGTTACTGGCCAATTTAAAGTTGTTTTCTTTTGATATTATGCTGAGGCGCTGAGCACGTCAGATA
>NW_007525059.1:0-224 GCF_000475195.1 Diaphorina citri
CAACAAGTAACCAATCGGGGGTAACAGTAGTCAGATTCACCCTCCTTTGGTTCAAGTTAACGGGTGCTTGGGCACCATCGGAATTTTTATTACACGTACGTGACTTCTCACGATTTTGTGCTTCGATAGGGGGAATACCTAACACCTTTGAAATAGGGGGAGAGGAAGAATTTGTTTCTTGTGTGAAGTCAATAGGGTTCCTACTTAGGAAATCTACGTGAGCC
>NW_007525060.1:0-224 GCF_000475195.1 Diaphorina citri
TATTGGATTTGATAGAGACGAATTGAATTCACCTTTTTACCCCCTCAAGCCCGGGAGGTGCGCGAACGTCAAAAATTCGAAGCTATGTCCAGTCTAAATTGCCACGAAACACACATGTGTAGAATAGATTGAAATAGAATAGAATATACCTTGTTTATCCTGCCCGAATAGGACTGAAAAGTCCCTTTAACAAGGTCTCGTATATTTGATGGGTTCATGATAAT
>NW_007525061.1:0-224 GCF_000475195.1 Diaphorina citri
TTCTTCTTATTCTCCTTTCGCCCACCTTTTTTATTCTTTTACTTATTCGTTTATTCGTTTCTGCTTCTTTTCCCTTCGCTTTCCTTTCTTTTTACTTCTTTCTTCTTCTTCTTCTTCTTCTTCTTCTTTCCTTTTCTCATTCATTTTGTACATCTTCCATTTTTCCTCAAGTGCATAAATAGGTTCTTCCCTTTTCTTTACTTATTTTTCCCTTTGTTGTTTGT
>NW_007525062.1:0-224 GCF_000475195.1 Diaphorina citri
AGAACCTCAGCGGACCGCTTCCAGTTGGGACTTAATCTGTATAACAATAATAGCTCAAATAGGACCAGAGTGCCTCTAGCCTCTACCCTAGCTGTAGGAGTGTAGGGTGTGTAGGTTAAAGTTGAGAATAAAATTAAATTCCATACCTCGGCCGTTTGAACCCCTTGAAATATTGAACCTACAACCTCCTGTTTCCCAGGGGAGCGGCTTGATCTCTATAAGTA
>NW_007525063.1:0-224 GCF_000475195.1 Diaphorina citri
ATTTCTTCAGCACACTTGAAATTTGTTCCAATATCCCACTTACGTACCTACGTATACACGTACCTTCTTTGTTCATTTATGAAGGTACAAACTTTTCTCCGCGTTAGCATTTTTCTTTCGTTTGTGAAAATAATTAAAAAATTATGCCTAAAACCTGAAAGTAATTTTATTATAATTACCTCGTGGTTCGCCTCGTGCCTTTTGCCTCGTGGTTCGTGTGAAGC
>NW_007525064.1:0-224 GCF_000475195.1 Diaphorina citri
GAAATCAAGATTATGCCTTATACCTGACTTGAGAATTTGTTCAGAAACTAGCGGGATATTGCACAAAGTATTGGTTGTAGTAGATGATGCTGCTGCAGAGATATACAGCAAAAAAAAACGCATCCAGAACCATAATAACAATAAAGATTTCAAACAATGGATGAAGTTTAATTATTGTTCTCGATATGATTCTGATCTCTGAGGGCATCAATCAGATCTTGTCA
>NW_007525065.1:0-224 GCF_000475195.1 Diaphorina citri
CGAAATATTGGAAGTACTTGTGCGAGGTGGTGGTAGGAAACACTTTGATGAACCTGGCACACATCGAACACAACGGGTTAGTATTTCACTTACCAGTCTAGAATTAAAAGAGCTCTAAGCAGTAGTAGAGAGTCAACCTAGTTAGTTTGTAAAGTAGCGCGTCTGCATTGTAAGCATTATGACACGGGTTCGATTCCCACCCTGGGCGGATTTTATTCTAAGAT
>NW_007525066.1:0-224 GCF_000475195.1 Diaphorina citri
GCTACCACGGACCCGAGGTAAGTTCTGAAGACACTAGTGATGAGGAATCTACCAGTAGTAGACGTGATGGTGTTATGAGCAGTGGATATTATGTGGCCGGGACTAGCAAACCATTGGCTACCTCGGACCCGAGGTAAGTTCTGAAAACACTAGTGATGAGGAATCTACCAGTAGTAGACGTGATGGTGGTATGAGCAGTGGATATTATGTGGCCGGGACTAGCA
>NW_007525067.1:0-224 GCF_000475195.1 Diaphorina citri
GAGGGCTCAAATCAAAGACACACGACGAAGAAATAGAAACTTTACTCCTCAAAATGCCCGATGTACATTTACGAGTAGTAGCAAAGGAAGAAATCTCAGCCCTCGCTCAACTTTTGTTTGCTTCCTTGGTGATGGCGACTTACGAGTATACGTATGATCCTAAACTTCAATTCTTAGAATTTATCTTTTCTTGAACTCTTGCCGTAGCTGGCACAGTGGTAAAT
>NW_007525068.1:0-224 GCF_000475195.1 Diaphorina citri
CGATAAGACCTTAGCAGTTACAGTTCCCTCTATCAAACCTCTTAAAAAAAGTTGTGTAAAGAAATAATGAAAAAGTTCTTCGACCACTCCTGGTTAGCGGTCATCGTCTGTAAGGAAAGACAAAATATGGTTTCGAATTTCAGGACCATATTTCTTGCTCTCTATCGCTCTGATCTTGGATGTAAGGTTGTTTATAATAGTTTCATCATGCTTATGGCGTGGTT
>NW_007525069.1:0-224 GCF_000475195.1 Diaphorina citri
TACAGACTTGCAAGTGAGAAGGACTAAGGAAGTGAGCCCAGTAAGTACTTCTATTGATGGTCAGCTCCCAGGTGTAGCAGGCACTGCACTCAATTCCCAGCAGGGTCACAAAAATTTATATCATGCAAATGATTGATTTTGTGACAGGCTGTTGAGGGGCCTATTCAGCCTTGTAAGAAAATGAGTAGCTATGTGTTTTAAATGTGCATAGCAATTGGTGCTGG
>NW_007525070.1:0-224 GCF_000475195.1 Diaphorina citri
ATTAACACCTCATGATCGTTATAATGTTGTACGGAATGAAAAGGTTTGTTTGAATTGTCTTAGTCACAAACACACTGTTAAGTCTTGCACATCCAAAGATAATTGTAGTAAATGTTCCAAACAACACCATTCATTATTGCACTTTGGTAATACAAATACATTTAGTATTTCTTCCCAGAAGAACAACAATACTGCAACAGAGAAACCAGCTTCTCAAAACGCCA
>NW_007525071.1:0-224 GCF_000475195.1 Diaphorina citri
CTAACAACTGAACACACCCCTCTGGCCCTAACAACTAACAACTCTCTGAACACACCCCTCTATAGTTGCATTCCTTATTGCTACTTGCATACCGGATGATCCAGAAATCAAATTTTCCAGACAGAGTCCGAGCTGTCCTGTATACAGGGTGTATCATTCTAACAATTTAAACCAGAACATAATAATTATCCCTCTAACATTGTGGGGTACCTCACAGAAGTCCT
>NW_007525072.1:0-224 GCF_000475195.1 Diaphorina citri
GAAGTTGAGAAGGAGAAACAGGAGAGGGAGGTGGAAGAAGGAAGAGAAGGAGGAGTTGGTGAGAGAGGAGAAGAGAAGGAAGAAGAAGATGGTGATGAAGAAGAGGAGGAGAAGCAATAAATGTGGAGAAGAAAATTCGGGACCGAAAAGGGAAGAAAAGGTTATGATGTACTAAAACGGGATATGACAGGGGTTACCAAAATATACTAAAGGGAATAAGACCT
>NW_007525073.1:0-224 GCF_000475195.1 Diaphorina citri
TAATTTGGACTGCAATGAACTTTATTTAAAAGTGAATGAAAATTCTGTATGAAATAATACAAATTGGTCCGTTTTTTTGCTAAATGGGAAATACCATTTAAAATAAGTACGATTTTGGTTCCTTTTTTCTTGTAGGGTGAAAAAAGGGAAATGTAAATTTGAGTTAGGTCTATTTGGGTGTTCTCCAGTAGGTAGTGGAACGCATTCAGCCTCATGAGGATAGT
>NW_007525074.1:0-224 GCF_000475195.1 Diaphorina citri
TACCAGGAGTCCATCTGCCTCGCGGGTGAGGCATCCGCGACTCCTGGTAGGTATGCTCAGTTCATGGGCAAGCCACATGAGTACGGCACCTTTGTTGAAATTACGGCGGCCGCCGCTCTGTTCCAACGCCGTATTGTGGTTGTAAGAGGGGGACATGTGG
Organism: Diaphorina citri; assembly: GCF_000475195.1. Lineage (NCBI taxonomy): Eukaryota > Metazoa > Arthropoda > Insecta > Hemiptera > Psyllidae > Diaphorina > Diaphorina citri. The sequence continues at coordinate 161 of NW_007525074.1, forward strand.
AGTGTCATGTGGGGCTTGTGGAGTGGCCCATGTTGGTGATGGAGTTCTCCGGGGACCGGGAAAA
>NW_007525075.1:0-224 GCF_000475195.1 Diaphorina citri
CTGGAACCGTTTTTTCCTCCGTTGACCTCATGAGGACTACAACACGCACTACACTGACAGGGTAACACGCTTCTGACGTGTTGCCTGTTGTGTTTGTTCCCACTGATTTTGATTTTCCGATTCAAATATTTGTCCTTCTTGTTCAGCGCTCGCATCATCTCGTAGTTGTTTTCGATGTAGGTCTTCAGGTATTCGTGCAAGTAGAGGAGGCTGTCGTCTTTGAA
>NW_007525076.1:0-224 GCF_000475195.1 Diaphorina citri
CAGGGCAGATGATAATATTCCTTTAATAATATTAGAACTATTCTTATTATTCCTTCTACATGGGTAGTTAATATGTAGGTAGATATAGCCTGACCTACTCGTACATGTGTCTACTACAACCAGCTGCAGGGAGAGACCTTTGCTAAATCTTTGGAAAAAACTTTCCCTTGAATGAAAAATAACCTGATGATTTCCCTACGAACCTAAATGACACAGGCAAAAGA
>NW_007525077.1:0-224 GCF_000475195.1 Diaphorina citri
TTAGGCGTAGGGAGACAGAAGCAAGGCAAGTACTGAGGGAAGACCCAGTACGCAGGGATGCGGAGCGGCAACGTCGTATAGAACGAGCAGCGGAGCGGACGTCTTACAATGTCATGTATTCGGAATTCAAGGAGCGTATCAAGCAGGGACCCACCCATGTATGTTGTTGTTGTGGTCAACTCATGTTTAGGTCATCTGTAACTATTCACTCAGAAGTATCTGTC
>NW_007525078.1:0-224 GCF_000475195.1 Diaphorina citri
TACTTTACTATGTGAGATTGAACACATAGTTAATAGCAGGCCATTAGTATATGTAAGTAATGAATTGGAATTCGATACAATTCTCACACCTAATCACTTCCTCATTATGAAGACAGGTCTCACCAACTTGGACCAAGAAGTCAGTCACACCAAGAAAGACAGTCAAGTTGTACGTAGATTAACAGAGTTCTGGAATCAAGGTTGCGAAATATTGAATCAATTCT
>NW_007525079.1:0-224 GCF_000475195.1 Diaphorina citri
TGTGTCTCACATCTCAATATAAATATGCTAGCGTCTGGCATTGCTTGTGTTATCTCCCCACCACTGTACTCTTTGTGTTATCAACAGAATACCTAGATTACGTACGAATACGTAGTCACTTTTGGAGACCGATTGACAAGCGTGGGTATTCGTAGCAGAGATGAAGAGCTACCTAACTTAGGTAACCTTCAAAGCAAGGTGCACACGGATATAAATAGAGGCGA
>NW_007525080.1:0-224 GCF_000475195.1 Diaphorina citri
CCGACTCATTATTTGAACAAATGAAATTAAAAATAACCATAAGTTTATGCGATATGCGAGTGGATCAAGAACCGTAGGTACATCATAGATCCAGAACATCCCTTGGTCTACGAGGGAAACCCCTGCCAACAATGATATCAACGGGGCAACGGGGTTATCATCATTCATTTATCATTTCATAAGGGCATATAGGCGATATTTAAATATTGTTAAGTTAGGTCCCT
>NW_007525081.1:0-224 GCF_000475195.1 Diaphorina citri
CTTCGAAGATCTGGTGCATTTATGAACAATAAGACCTTACGTTTTAAGAAAAGAAAGGTATTACCTTGCATTTGAAGCTTTTTCAAAAGCCTTTTGTGTAAATATCTGCTTTTATTAAATTTAAACAAAAAGAAGAAGAAAAAAATCTGAAATATAATAATATTTTTTCTACTTTATTGTGTAAAATTGTATTGCAGAAATAACAAAAAGTGGAAAGTGGAAAA
>NW_007525082.1:0-224 GCF_000475195.1 Diaphorina citri
AACTAGGCTTTATCATGCGGTTCTTGGATTAGAATAAGACCACGGGCTGTTTCCCCTGTCGTAAGAGGAGACTGTTCTTTACCTTACTAGACGAATCCTTAAACTTTATGAACACGCTGTAAATATGATTTTGTCAAGTACCTTCCTATTCATTTTCTTTTAACACGCTGTAGTTGGTCAAGTAGGTATTTATAGCATAACAAGGGTTGTTTTGAGGAAAAATG
>NW_007525083.1:0-224 GCF_000475195.1 Diaphorina citri
GTGGTTTCTTATTTTTCTCTCTTGAAACTTTTCCTATGCACTTTTCTAGTTTTCTTTTATACTATTCACCATTATATTGTGTTTTATTCAACTTTTTTTCATGATCTGGCATTCATTCAATTCAGCCTTCAACAAGGTACAGCACTACACTTTACAGTCCAAATAATATGTAGTATGTAGTCATCAATCCCTTTAGTTTCCCATGATTATTCGTGCTAGAAATG
>NW_007525084.1:0-224 GCF_000475195.1 Diaphorina citri
CATGGGATTCATTTGTTTTTTAAAAAAGAATTTAAGAAATTTTATTGGGTCACAATAATTTTATTTTGAACATACAAATAGTCTCCAAATCTCGTACGCCTGATAGGTACGTCTGAACTAGAACCAGCGTGCTAGTGATTTTAATCCAAATTTTTAGTAAGTAGGTATTATTTTATTAGATACGTTTACCAAGAAGTACTTTTTAACTTCATTTTGTTTCAAAG
>NW_007525085.1:0-224 GCF_000475195.1 Diaphorina citri
TGAAACATCACCCAAGTAAGCGGAACAGATCTATTGTTAATGATTTTGTGCACACCTGGTTTAGATCAAACAATTTTTTTTTGTACAGAGTTTCTCTCCAGGTCAGCCTCGGATGGAACTCAATCCTGAGACAATCAATGGTGTTAAAACTCGACCTTAGGGCCGAATGCACAGTCGTACCTTAATGATTAGGTATTCCTTTAACTGCTTTCCTAAAATTCATG
>NW_007525086.1:0-224 GCF_000475195.1 Diaphorina citri
CGGTAATGATCACATCGTCATCCGGAAATTTCCACGAAAATTCCATGTCAGCGTTTTTAGAAAGAAAAAATAAAAAAAAATTGTAATGTCACAAGCCGCAAGGTAACTTTAACTGACAAACTTGTTAAATCGATGAATATTTTGTAATACGACAATGAATAAAACAATTAATTTTCAAATTTGAATTAAAAAATAAGGGATTAACACAAAATTATTTTGAAAAA
>NW_007525087.1:0-224 GCF_000475195.1 Diaphorina citri
AAAGGTAAGTTTTGGCTTTATTTTTTATTCTCTCTTGAAATAAATTAGTTTTCTAAGCAGTAGAGGTGTATTACAGTATTGTTTGGCATAATTTAGAACATCTGCTTGTTTTTAAGGTCCAAAAATTCATCCTCAAAAAAAGTCCACCTCTGTGGACATTGGTCCATTATGAAGACAAACATTTTCCAAATTAACAATGTTTATCATTTTGCTTCCTTTTCAGT
>NW_007525088.1:0-224 GCF_000475195.1 Diaphorina citri
ATCATAGAATCGTGCATGTTAAGATTGTTAAGTTATTTGATATTAGATACCTTTAATAATAAGCTCATAACCAAATTTGGGCTTGAAAATCAAAAATTATATAAAAAGTTCAGTAAGCAATATTTTAACCACCTTAGAAAAAAACTCACGTACAAAGATCTCATTCCTCGCTTTACAAAACCCTCAAACTCCTCAAAAGAAATTACGAATTCAGTGATTTTTCC
>NW_007525089.1:0-224 GCF_000475195.1 Diaphorina citri
GACATTCTTACAATTTTTTTGATACCAAACACGATACAGTTCGGTCAATTTTTATAGTATTTTTTTTTCCAAAAAAAAATTTTCCTACCTACCGTTTCTTTTAAAAATTCTTATTACACATGTTATTCTCTTGTTATTAGATCAATTTTTTTTTCAAAATACCAAGATAAATAACTATTGCGGGGTGACTTTTCACCAAGCAAATATCAGATTAGTAACAAGTG
>NW_007525090.1:0-224 GCF_000475195.1 Diaphorina citri
TTCTCACCAATTGGCAATAACTAGGGTGCATTTTCACTTTTTGTTTTGTGTTCGGGATTCGCGGTTTTGATTTCGCTTCTCTCCGTCAGGACTTTGAAGTTTTGGAGCGAAGAAACAAAAATGTCAGCTGAAGACTCGAACCCCCATGATCTCGACACCTGAGATTTCCCCTCTACCGGAGAATGCACTTTCCCCTCCCCTCTCTGAGGTAGATGAACTTGTAT
>NW_007525091.1:0-224 GCF_000475195.1 Diaphorina citri
TATGAAAGTCGTTTTTGAACGTCACCTAACACCTAAGCTTATCTAACATGTTTTCGGTCAGGACTTAGTCTGGCTCTGTGGCTCTATGCTGTTTCAGCGACTGTCTGGCAGTCAATGCCACCCTGACAGTATGTCCCTTCATTGTGACAAAATAACATATGGAAGTTCTCCATCTTCAGATCGGAAGATAAAAGAAGTCTCCATGTTTTCTTTCTCTTTGATTT
>NW_007525092.1:0-224 GCF_000475195.1 Diaphorina citri
GAATACATCTACAGAACTCAAGTATTTGAAAGGTAAATATATGGTATATGGATAAATATATGGTTTATATAGATGTGGTTCCAATATTTAAATATATGGTTTATACAGGTAAATATATGGTTTCTATATAACCTCATACCTCATCAGAATACATCTACAGAACTCAAGTATTTGAAAGGTAAATATATGGTATATGGATAAATATATGGTTTATATAGATGTGG
>NW_007525093.1:0-224 GCF_000475195.1 Diaphorina citri
TAATAGCCAATGGAAAAGCAGAATTTTGAATTTGGACGAATCATATCGAAATATGGAATTGTAAATACTTTTCCATACGTTGGAGATTTTAGGGCACAGAGAAAAGCCGGATGACCTTAGCAGTTAAAGACTTACCTTTCACATAAAAAAAAAAGATTTCTATGAAAGAACTCTTGAGTAAATTTCTGCTTCAACTGCTCCAAGCAGCAAGAAGTCATCTGTAG
>NW_007525094.1:0-224 GCF_000475195.1 Diaphorina citri
GTACCTATGTAAGTTGACCCCATAGCAGGTCCAGATTTTTTACTTTTTCTAATTTCTTTTAATTTTTGGGATGAATGACCAATCCATGTAATAGAAAGTCGTGTGCTATTCAAACCCGACTTTTTCGAAGGAGAATGTTTCTCCCTCCACTTGTTTTGTCGAGAGAGGGAGGGAATAAATCTAGGTCAAACTTTTCTCCCCTCCAAGGCAAAAAGATAAATGAT
>NW_007525095.1:0-224 GCF_000475195.1 Diaphorina citri
CCTCAATATTTTTAAATTCAAATTTGAAGAATATTTGAAAATTCTAAAAATTCAACTCTGTAACGAAGTTGGTAGGCTTATTCAGTAAGTTAGTGCCGAAAATATTGACCTTTTATGTAGGTAGGGACCCAAGGAATACAAGTAGGTACCTGGATAGATTTATTCACATAATTTTTGATACTTTCTCAATAAAGAAAACCAAAAAATAGGCAGGTTCTTTGGTA
>NW_007525096.1:0-224 GCF_000475195.1 Diaphorina citri
AATAAATATTATCTTTATGACTTATTAAAAATAGATATCATCAAGGGAAGATTTTGTAAAAAATATGACTTCGTTGTCACAGAATGGGTACGTATTTCCATTTACTACTTTGCAAAATTCAACTTTGTTATGGAAAGAAAAATGAAAATGTTGCTGCAACTTGGTGCTACACAGGACTGACGTGAATTTATTATACAGAAAATGTGACAAAACAGACCTTTTCT
>NW_007525097.1:0-224 GCF_000475195.1 Diaphorina citri
ATCTTGTTGACTCGATAACTCTGTTATCTAAATCTTCTTTATGGCAAATGTAATCAACTAAGCATTGTTTGTCTGACAGTAAAAGAATCGGATTCATCAGTAAAGGAAGGGGGCATTCGTAGGAAAATGTCTTTTACCTCCAGAGTACCTCATATCAGTATTTCTGATCTTCCTGTGCCGCTTTGGCCCCCATACCTACTTCAAGAACTATCTTCTTCTTTTTC
>NW_007525098.1:0-224 GCF_000475195.1 Diaphorina citri
TAGATTTGTACAAATAAATGCTTTATTGAATTAATTAAAATTAAATTAATTAATTAATTAAAACATTATTATTTTGATAGATTTTAATTACCTATAATACCTACTGAACAATATTTTTTAAAACTAGCAATAAAAATTCAATTTTTGTTGAACCTCATTTCACGAAATGTAGGGACTTGATCTTTGAAAAAGTTCGTTCCCGACCTGTGAGTCCTCTGTGACCT
>NW_007525099.1:0-224 GCF_000475195.1 Diaphorina citri
GCGGGAAGTCTGGAAACAGCTTGGCATAATGGTCGTCCTTGGGCAAGATGTAGTCAGACATCAGGCACACAACCTGAAAAGAAGAATTACTGAATATTAGGCATAAAATTAACCCTAAGGTTTGGCAAAACAATAGTAGGTATGTTCCCTCCCAACGGTACTTACCATAATACGCATTTATAACGCCAGAGTTTGCCAAGAATATGAGGTGAAATTCAGGGTCA
>NW_007525100.1:0-224 GCF_000475195.1 Diaphorina citri
GGTGTGATTGTTACTGAGCAGTTTGGATGAGGGATCCGCCATGCTGAGGAGAAAATAAAGAGCTTGATTTAAGGCATACATATATTTCGCAGTGATAAAATTGCATACCCTCTCCCAAGAGAGGAGCAACCAGACTCATAATAAAATAAGGCATATATTATTATTTTTTTGTGGAATCTGAAACGATTTCCTCTTTGCTGAAGCCTAGTCACCCTCCTTTAAAG
>NW_007525101.1:0-224 GCF_000475195.1 Diaphorina citri
GATGGAACTGTTGTTCCTGCTGAGCGTACTCCTGAACTGTTTGCTAACCATTTTTCTTCCATTTATACCTCTCTCAATCGTAATGTTACTGTTGATCAAAGTAGTGAAGTATCTCAGTCATGTTCCATTAGTCTTTCACCTCCAACTATTACTATTGATGATGTAGTTAGAGCTTCAAAGTCATTAAAACCATCACGTGTGGCTGGGTCTGATGATATTCCTTC
>NW_007525102.1:0-224 GCF_000475195.1 Diaphorina citri
ACATAAAGTTAAATATTTTATCTTACTGCACCTCCATGGTGATAATTGGATATATATTATTATGCAATAGGGCCCAACCATTAGGTATGAGGTGCACAGCCAACAGAGGGAGGTAAAGTGTCAATATTCCATGTCTTATTTCTTTTGCTTCTCTTCCCCTCCTGCAGTATTAGTCATGCTTATTACATCAATAATTTTTCTTTTTTCAGTCAGTGCCTGCAAAG
>NW_007525103.1:0-224 GCF_000475195.1 Diaphorina citri
CATACCTATTATTAAAAACAGATAAACAAAATACAGTCGAACCTGGATAAACGAGAATCCAAGGGACCAGCTCATTTTAGTCCGTCCTTCCTTTATTATTACTAATAATAAAACGTATAGTGGACGGACTATTGTATTCGGTTCGGTGTCTGTCAGTCAGTCCGTCAGTCAGTCAGTCTGTCCCCATAGAAGGACTTATCCAAACCTAGTCGACCTATATATCA
>NW_007525104.1:0-224 GCF_000475195.1 Diaphorina citri
TAGTTTCCTAGAAGGCCTTAGCTTTCTATGCCTTTTATAGTAGCTTGTTTCCTAGAAGGCCTTTTATGTCTTTTGCCATTTACCAGACCTATGTAGAATATGTATTTAGAGAGTCCACGTTGGGGACTTGGTCTGGGCTTTTTTAATTTTAATCTTTTTATATCCCTTCTTTTAAGAGCTCTAACTCTTGAGTTTCTTCGCTTGGGATTTGAGAGTATTATTTT
>NW_007525105.1:0-224 GCF_000475195.1 Diaphorina citri
TAGAATAATATGATTATGTTAGATATCTTACAAACAGCATTAACAAATACCTGGGCACCTAGGAAATTTGATTAGACATTAGCTTTCGGATAAAAAGTTGTTGGAAATTTCACTTTCAATTGAAATTACTTAGGAGATTTATTTGTGATCAGGGCCTCGTTTCATCAAACTATTGTATTACAAGACTTGTAATACAGGCAATTTAATTTACAAGCCAGAAGTAT
>NW_007525106.1:0-224 GCF_000475195.1 Diaphorina citri
AGTACAGTAAGAAGTGAAAGGTTTCATGTAAAAGGGCCTATGTGTAAGAAAACATGATTCTGGGATAAATTTCCACATTGCTGTATTAAAATGTCTCTCCTGAAAAGTAGCAAAAATCACATAGGCCGTTCTTCTTGGGAACGATTCAAGTATTGATTTTTCGGGTACCTGCCCACATTATCCAGTATGATTTACATAATCCCTGAGAAACAATAAAGACAACC
>NW_007525107.1:0-224 GCF_000475195.1 Diaphorina citri
TTGTTACGTATACGTGGGCGTGATCGGGTTCGTAAAAGATTAGGACTAGTAAAAACACTCGCGAATTCGTTTATTTAATCTAGAGTACAACAAGTTTATTTATTTCACAAAAGAGTACACAGTCACTAAGTATAATCGCTATTACAAAGGTACAATCTCTTATCACAAGTTCGATCGCTTATCTATCACGGTTAACACTAACTTTCGCTTAGGTACTTTAATGT
>NW_007525108.1:0-224 GCF_000475195.1 Diaphorina citri
CAGCTCTGCGTAACACCGTGTATCTGTATCTGTATCATTGTATCAATCAGGCAAGTGGCCTGGAATACTCGACCAGTATAGTTTCCAGGCAGTCTCCACCAACAGTCAGGCCTAAAGCCTGCCACTCACTATCAGGTGGACCTCAGAGGTAACCTGATCAGGTCCACCAGTCAAGTCTACCTAATATCGTGTGTGCTCATCAAGTATAGGGTAGACCCGACGGG
>NW_007525109.1:0-224 GCF_000475195.1 Diaphorina citri
GCACCTTACTGAAACAAAGTCCAATTGCTTGAACAGAATAAACCTTATGAAGATCTTCTGTAACAAAACATGGGGAGCTGATTATAAAACCCTATTGCAACTCTACCGTAGTTATGTTCGATCCAAGCTCGACTACGCCTGTGTTATTTACAACTCCGCTTCCAGCTCGTCTCTCAAAACACTTGACACCATTCATCATCAGGGGATCCGCCTGGCTCTAGGAG
>NW_007525110.1:0-224 GCF_000475195.1 Diaphorina citri
GCAAACAAGCGCGGGTATGATACATATCCACAAACATTCCGACACACGACAAACTCACACATGCTAAGCACTCGCACATACTCATACCTCGTACACAAAAACACTCCCATACACATACCCACACTCACAAACATACCCACACTCACACACATACCCACACTCACACACATACTCACACTCATACTCATACATCGACCCACACTCATATATGTACACGCACTCAT
>NW_007525111.1:0-224 GCF_000475195.1 Diaphorina citri
AATCTAAGTAATGAGAATAATATCAAATCCCAACCCCATTGGAACAGAAAAAAAAGCAAAGAAAAAGAACATAAATTGCATCTCACACTGTCCAGTTTTTATTTCTTACTTTTAATCAAAAACAGAAGATTCCATGAATCCCTGTAAACTTAGCATGATTCAATATTCTATCGTATACTCTTGTAGTCTTGTCCTAAATCACAGTTCTCACCTATTTACAAGGA
>NW_007525112.1:0-224 GCF_000475195.1 Diaphorina citri
GGGAGTGTTTTTTAACTCTTTTCCCATTTTCTTTATTTCTCAAAGAGTTATTGAAGTTTGTACGAGTGATTTCCTTGGATTTTTTCCTGCTTAAGGTGAATTTTTTGTGATTATTTAAATTACGTGTAACCCTCTAATTACCTTTAATAAAAGTTACCTTGATAATTTGTAAAAATAAAATGGCAAATTCTCATTAAACGTGGTTTTTGACAAAAGGATTTTTG
>NW_007525113.1:0-224 GCF_000475195.1 Diaphorina citri
TCTCTCTTTCTCTCACTCACTCAAACATAGATTAGGACAAGGAAGGAAAAGTATTTGAGCTTGAAATCAGGATGAATTTAGAACATTATAACATTGAAAAGAATATTATAAGGAGGATAAACAACAAAGGGGGAAAATAGGAGACAGAACCACTAGGACCTAAGTATTAGAATTGGCCAGACCATTGACCACATCTCTCAAATTTTGAGGTAAATGAACTCTGA
>NW_007525114.1:0-224 GCF_000475195.1 Diaphorina citri
TTCAGGACAAGAGTTGCTTAGAAATCGAAATGTAAGTAAAACTCGGAAATCCTGAATTCGAAATGTAAAACTTAGAAATCTTGGAATTCGAAAGATAAATCCTATGAAAGTATGAAGAGCAACAAAGATTTGACGCAATTTTCCTGGTAAATTTGTGAAGTATGTTCCTTACTTACAATAAAAAGTCAATAAATCAGTCTCAAGGGAAAAGATCGAGATTTAAT
>NW_007525115.1:0-224 GCF_000475195.1 Diaphorina citri
GGGTATACGAGTATTCAGTAGCCGGTCCCAAGCCCGAATAAATAGAGAGGGTTGAACCCGTACGGAAAGACATCCAGGATTTGTAAAACAATATGTTCAAACCCAATCATGATAGCACAACAAAGTCAACTAGCCTCGGATATTATTTATAGTGACTCTGTAAACGCTAGGGCGTCCCCCCGCGACGCGCAGGTGCCTCGCCTAACATCTGTGTCAAATGGGCG
>NW_007525116.1:0-224 GCF_000475195.1 Diaphorina citri
CCTCCTTCTTCAGTGACTGGAAATATACAAAGGCGAAAATGAGGTTAAAAACCAAACAAACCCATCAAGCCAACTAGGCACTGCCGTCGGTGTCGGTAGTTTCCATTTTCCGAACGAATCACAAATGTTAAACAACGTCGTGCGTGGTTAGTATTTAGACAATGTCTGTCCTGACAATGTCTCAGCCTCATGAGGGCACCTAAGGAGCTGGATTGAATTCTAGT
>NW_007525117.1:0-224 GCF_000475195.1 Diaphorina citri
TGATGTATCCTAGGGTCCTGAAGTCTGAGATTTGGAAATGAGAAGACTTTGACACTTATTTATTAAACTCATGAGTATTTAATAGGAACATAAAAATTACACACACAAAAGAGAACGACCCGACCAGTGACCATGTGAACTCGACCAGCTTCTGATATCACAGTGTTGCCAATGCACTCAGGAGGTTTTCTATGTTGCCAATATTCAACATCCCCCTTTTTCCC
>NW_007525118.1:0-224 GCF_000475195.1 Diaphorina citri
CCCCAACCAAACTAGGTAATTTAAGTAAAGGTATGTTTAACCTGATTGATTTTATTGTATTTTATTTTTTTCCTTTTACCTATTTTGATTGATGTTCTTGTGCTAATTTCTAATTTCTTGCAATTTTATATTTTCTTGTATTTTTTAGCGAGAAGAACATCAAATCCAAGTATTCGAAAACAAAGTGTACAGAACAATATTTGGACCCTACTTCGACCATCAAA
>NW_007525119.1:0-224 GCF_000475195.1 Diaphorina citri
TAGATAGGTACAAATTTACAAAAATAAAACAAAGTGAGAAAAGTAGATTGTTTGAGGTGATGATTTTTTTTTTTTTAATTCTAATCCAACTGTTTTTACATTATAACTGATCTACCTACACCTTGGATGATTTTGATCAATTTTTGCTGAATTGGTGATTCTCATGATTTTTTTTTATTATCTCAGAAAAAACTATAAAAATTAAAAAAAATATTGAGACTAAA
>NW_007525120.1:0-224 GCF_000475195.1 Diaphorina citri
AATGGAGATAAGACATCAGGAGAGACACTTTGACGGGAGCATATAAACCAAAGTCCGTCTCAACCTAGAAGATGTCCTTCAATTTGTTGAGCAATAAAGAGTTCAAAGGTTAGTGAGCATTGTTCTAAAAATAGTGCAAACATACCTATAAACCTTTCAAAGCACACAAGTTCTTTCAAAAGGAAGAATAGATATAGCCTTTTGAATGTATCTTGTAGCACGAT
>NW_007525121.1:0-224 GCF_000475195.1 Diaphorina citri
ATGGGAGAAAGGGAAAAAGAGAGAAAGAGGAATGGTAGAGAAGAGGGAGGGAGTTTCCTTTTCTGAGAGGGAACTAGGAGAGAGAGAGAGATGTGTTTGCGGTGAGAAAGAAAAGAAGGTGGACTGAAGGGGGAGAAAGAGAGAGAGAGAGATGAGAAAGAGTATGAGGTGAAGAAAGATAGAAAGGTGGACTGAAGAGAAGGAGAGAGAAAGAGAGATAGAGA
>NW_007525122.1:0-224 GCF_000475195.1 Diaphorina citri
CCTGGCTGCAAAACTCATATCAATGTAAATAAATGATAGAAACTTAACGATTGCATAAAGAATCCTGACTCATTCAATGCTCATACCATTTCCTTACAAAATTCAAAACCCCTGCTTAGTGTAGAAGTTTGGAAGCCCCCACATTCTATACAGCAATCGAGCGTCTGTACCAATTATTTATCTATGTCACCCTTCAACAAAATGTTTTTCGAGGGTTGAAAAAG
>NW_007525123.1:0-224 GCF_000475195.1 Diaphorina citri
TTACGCGGCACTACCTATTCTATTCACAAGAATTTCCGCGATATTATTACGTACAGGCTTTGCGAGTTTCAATGTCACAAACACAAACTGCTAAACTGCATGCCTGCAGTACGAACACACTGAACGAACAAACGAAAGAACGAAACGAGAAACGAAATATCACGAACTTTTTTTTTCCTTGACGACTTACTTGAAGCAGTGAGGGGAGAATATATTCCGAGGAC
>NW_007525124.1:0-223 GCF_000475195.1 Diaphorina citri
CACCAATATTTATATTAAAGAGCATTTCACGAAGGAAGTGGTAGAAAAGAGAAAAGCCCTGATGTCCAAAGCCATGAAACTTAGAGAGCAGGGAAAGTATGCGGTTGTAAAATTCGATAAACTTGTAATCAAGGAAAACGAAAGCAATAGTGGAACCAAGAACAAAAGAGCAGCAGTTGACTCAATCTCACCTGAAATGGCATTGCAACCTTCACAACAAGAA
>NW_007525125.1:0-223 GCF_000475195.1 Diaphorina citri
TGACTAATTCTCTCATCCAGAACCTTATTCTCCCAACCAGAGCCGAGGGCTCTCAGTTCGTGTAAACCTCTAAGGCTATGCATAAGTCAATGTAGAACTGAATAATGATGGTTTGGGGGCAAGAGCTAGATATCTACTGTTTGTTGGAAATTGGTGATTCTCATGATTTTTTTTTATTATCTCAGAAAAAACTATAAAAATTAAAAAAAATATTGAGACTAAA
>NW_007525126.1:0-223 GCF_000475195.1 Diaphorina citri
TTTGTCGATGGTGGGATTCGAACCCGGGACCTTCTGCATGGCAAGCAAGCGCGTTACCACTGGACCAACCGTGCCTCCAATAAGATAAGAGAAAGGTTAAGTAGGTTCAATGGCCGGTGTGCTCTTTGTTTTTTTCGGTCCGGTGCTTGGTATTAGGGTTGTAATCAGCCTCGTGAGAACAACTGAACTGAGTACCTACCTAAATTTAAAGAATAGGTGGGAG
>NW_007525127.1:0-223 GCF_000475195.1 Diaphorina citri
CCCGGGCGGGAATCGAACCCGCGGCCTAGCACTTACAAGGCAGACGCACTACCAACTAAGCTAACTAGGCTGGCTCTCACGCTTTTGATTAGGTAGTTAGGTACCCACTAGTAAGAATTACCTAGGGTGCCTGGTTGTACCTTGGCCCCCAAAATCACTTTTTGATTTTTTTTTAATTTTTTCTATTAATGTTATTGGCATAATTTTAATTGATTTAGAAAGG
>NW_007525128.1:0-223 GCF_000475195.1 Diaphorina citri
GCAAGCAAACCCAAAAGCCATCCACGTTGCCAATTTCTGGAAATTCAAGATCTGATGTTCAAGTTTGTTTCCGGACACAGACAGTAAGTATTTCCTACTACCTAATAGCTTCTGAGCTTTCAGCGATGAGTGTCCATGATAATAAAAGCCTAATTAACCTCTTCCTCTCTCTGGACCGACTGACAACGGCCGGGGGTAACAGCCTCGGCGCGGGCCAGCCGGC
>NW_007525129.1:0-223 GCF_000475195.1 Diaphorina citri
TGGCGACACATTAAACACAAAGTTATGAGTTGGTCGCATATGAGAAAACTTTCCCCGAAGTTATAGGTTACAGAATTATAGATATGGAGATCAAGTTTCCGAGAGCTACAATATTTACTATCAAGAATATGTTTTCCGCCATCTTGAATTTCGTTACATATTTGTTGCTACAAAAGCTCGAATATTAGTCATACTGGTGGAGGAAATTTGAAGGAAAAATGTT
>NW_007525130.1:0-223 GCF_000475195.1 Diaphorina citri
TGAATAAGAATTTTAAAGTTAAAGTGTGTACTCAGAAGGCAAGTATGTACCCACTTAGAAAATTGACTTCGCCATGTCGGAGCTCAAAGATCCGGTGGGTGGTTGGAAAAGTTTAAGCTTTTAAGAAAGAAAGTAATGGCAGAATAAGAGAATAAGAAGTGCAATACTTAACAGACATAGACCAAGACGAAACAATAAAATTATTAATCTACCAGAGTATTAT
>NW_007525131.1:0-223 GCF_000475195.1 Diaphorina citri
GCCTTTTCCACAAGATTGGCCATGCCTCGGGATGCACTAGCGGGATTCCGGAGCGAAGCGACGGAATTCAGCTAGTAACTTTATAAGACCAGATTTTCACGTTACTTGTAGTTAGTATTTCAGTAAAACTAAAATTAATAAAGCTCTTTTAATAACGTCAGCAGTAGGTTTTTAATATTTTTAAAACTTGAAAACTTTATGAAATGAAAGCCTGGAGGTCGGA
>NW_007525132.1:0-223 GCF_000475195.1 Diaphorina citri
AGCGTCTGTTCGGAAGAGTATTCCTATCAAATAAATGGAGTTGTATATGTCTCGCTATACCTACTCATGTATGTATCACTTCAGATATATTAGATTGTACCTATCATGTTTTAAACCTCTTGTAAGGAACTAAATCTCTCTCTCTCCCCCTCATTACTCTCACTATTGTTCTCTCACTCCTCACATACTGTACTATTCTTTGTTGAACTTATCAGATGGTTAT
>NW_007525133.1:0-223 GCF_000475195.1 Diaphorina citri
TCAGTGAAGAGATGGATGGTTTCGATGTGAAGCTGAGAACGAAGAGGTGACAGAGACTCAATTAACAAGGCTAGAAGGTAGCTCGCTGTGAGTTCGAGGCGTGGAATCGACATTGGTTTCACAGGGGCGACCTTCGTCTTGGCGCGAATAATATGAACCAGAATTCGTTCATCTGAACAGCGTACTCTCAAATACACAACGGCAGACATAGCCGAACTAGAGG
>NW_007525134.1:0-223 GCF_000475195.1 Diaphorina citri
ATTCAACACAGTCAAATTTCAAACACCATTCACAGATACTCGGGTTTCTATTATGCTGATTGCAAGGTTGATAGCGTGTATTCATTGTGCAATGCTTCCAGCTGTCAGAGAAATAATTGGAGGAAGCAATAAAATAGGTCGATTCAACACTGCTTTCTCAGGGTTTAAAGTTGCCATTAGTTTCTCTTCTTCCTGTTGCTCCAAAGCATAATTATTTTCACCT
>NW_007525135.1:0-223 GCF_000475195.1 Diaphorina citri
TCTTCGAGACAAGACTCAGGGACGATATTAGTTTTCAGGGGCGAAGCCAAGGGAGCGCGAAGCGCGACCTCATGCCCATCCCGCGAAGCCCCCGGGAGCGCGCAGCGCGACCGTAAACGAGGGAGCGCGAAGCGCGACCCCATGAACAACGCCGCGAAGCCCCGGGAGCGCGCAGCGCGACCGTAAACGAGGGAGCGCGAAGCGCGACCCCATGCACAACCCC
>NW_007525136.1:0-223 GCF_000475195.1 Diaphorina citri
AACTTTTAAACTTTCAATATCTCCTCGGAGTTTAGCTATTTCTCTTAGAAGATCGTCGTTTGGGGGCTGGTTATTATAATTTGTTCTGTCAATGTGATTTACCGAGCCTGACCAAATAGGTGGTTGGCTTTCGCCTTGGGATGTTTGAAATGTTTGAAAACCCTTTACGCTAACGTTTACCATGTAATTTGCCAAGTCTGTCCTCTTAATGTTATCTCGTAGC
>NW_007525137.1:0-223 GCF_000475195.1 Diaphorina citri
AAACGGATCATCAAGTGATAAGTCCTTACTTAAAAATACGATGGCTTAATATTGTACTTACTTATTTATTCCTTAAATACTTAAATTTAGAGGGGGAAAACATGTATAAACTAAACACTAGAGAAAATATATGAAAGAACCCATTGGACGAACCACAAAAAGAAGCATTTTTAAAAGACAGACCACAGAATATAAGTGCAAAAAAATCCCGAAAGATATAAAG
>NW_007525138.1:0-223 GCF_000475195.1 Diaphorina citri
TAGTACAGACTAGACCCCTAGCAATTAATATCTGCTCTCAGGATTCAAATCTGAGCTCCGTGGCAGGAAATTTTCCAATAATAATGAAATCAAATCATTGTTTTTGGGCTATGTCGAGGACAGGGACTCAGCCCACCTTCTGAGGGTTATGGTACCTAGGCGATCCAATAAGTATATTGATGTCAGGGAAGACTTTGTTAAAAAATAGCCATGTCAGATTTTG
>NW_007525139.1:0-223 GCF_000475195.1 Diaphorina citri
GATGTTATTGATACCAAGTTATCTCAATCAATACCTAGACTTATTTATTAGGTATAAATGTAAATAATATATTATGTTTTTGGTTGTGTAAGCAAATTTGTTGCAGAGCAAAATAAAGCTGTGATACCAATAATGTTGTGTACTAACATTGGGCATTATTGGGACAAAGTTGATCCAATGATAAGGAACTTCCTTGCCATGAAAAAGGTTCTGGGTTCAAGCC
>NW_007525140.1:0-223 GCF_000475195.1 Diaphorina citri
ATCCCACCACCAACCTAACAACGGTGGAAGAGCCCTGTTCAAAGTGGCTGAGTTAAAAGTATATATAAGTATAAGTAGCGCTTTATATATTTAGAGATTTAGACTGTCAGCTTAGAACAAGTTGTTCCATTATACCAACAGTTTAAGTTTAATAGAGCACCTCTTTGTTAATATAATTTTGTGTATTACAAAAATAAGAATAATAAAATAACATGCCTAAAAA
>NW_007525141.1:0-223 GCF_000475195.1 Diaphorina citri
TTCGATTCCCGGCGGGGTCAAGAAATTTATATCATGCAAATGATTGATTCTGTGACTGGCTGTTGCGGGGCCCACTCAACCTTGTGAGGAAAATGAGTAGCTTTGACATATGAATGCACATAGTGACCGGTGCCAGCATGGTAGATAAACGTTGGATTCTAGGATTATTGAGATATTGGGAAAATCCTACAATGCTGCAGTGAGCACCAAAGTTGTGACATAA
>NW_007525142.1:0-223 GCF_000475195.1 Diaphorina citri
TGATAAAAAGGACGTTGCCAATATACTGAATGAAAGATTTCACAAAAATTCTGACCTTTCTTCACACAGTGATACATTTCAAACTTTCAAAGAGCTCTCAGAAAGAGAGCCTCTTCATTTCTCGGACTCCAATTCGGACCCTTATAATGCGCCCATTACAATGAGAGAAATTGAACGCGCTTTAAACTCCCGTAAAGATACTTCCCCTGGAATAGACAAGATT
>NW_007525143.1:0-421 GCF_000475195.1 Diaphorina citri
TATTGAAGCCATGGACACCCATTCGTTAAACCAGAATGACATGTCATTTTCAATAGCTGATACAATGTAATGGAGACATGGTACCATTCTGTTACAAGACATTCAATAAAATGCTGTCAATGAGCCAAGAATAAATTAGTTTGAGAATTCAAGTAACTTTATTATGTACATCTTTCTGTGGGTTGTGAGATGCATCCTATTGACTACACCTCAAATTTTTGATACAAATGCTGCAAATGCACAAATTATGAATTCAGAACATTTATTAATATGTCCTGGCCTTTCAAATAACAACAACTTGGTAGCAAAGTATTGGGATGCACAAGGGAAAATGACCTAATAGTCAACTCCGAGCATTTGAAAACAACAACAATTTTTGACACACATAGGTACCTTCATTAGATTTTTACCTTAAAAAAAA
>NW_007525143.1:8259-10274 GCF_000475195.1 Diaphorina citri
CTTCATCAAAAGTTTAGCTAACTTCCTCGGTACGTAACTTTGTAGTTTTTGGATTTTGTTGAATGTCAGAACGGCCTGTACGTTGAAAAAAAAATCTTTGAAACTCATAGTTAGTAGGCCCCTAAATTTCACGCGAATTTAGATGTTAACAATGCCTAAGCTATGAGAAAGAAACTAATCCAGCAGGGTATGGCTGTGCAAGCCCACGATCCTAACACTTCCTCCTATTGGCCAGATCCTGACAGGACAAGATTGGAGAGTTGGAGTACAAATCCCAAGTGATAAACAGGACTCTGGGGCTTGCTTACCATTAATCACTAACCTTTTCCACAGAGTACCACTATACATCTGGAGAGCATGGAACAGGCCCCTATAGAAAGAACTTGAAAAATTAGGTAGGTACTTGTTCAGAAGTCTATCAATGGAAAATATTCTAAAAAAGAAAGGAGCAGTCATAAAATGAGCCAGTGACCAGTGGATTTAGGTTAAACACAGAAAAAGGAGCCTTTCTTTTTTGTTGTAGTGGTGTCCTGATAATAAGTTACGCGCAAAAATTCCAAGTAAGGCTAGGTTTTTTAGGTTGTTTAATGATCTTGGTTGGTTTTTACGGCAGTAATGCTTACATAAGGAAGTTGAAAGTATTGATGATCCAGATTCAAAGATGTTTGGTTCCTTATTGCTTTCAGGTTTCTAATTTATACCTCTGTCTGTTTTGGGTTGGGTGCACTCCGTTGGTAAAGTTGCTTGAAGATTATCGTGGCTAACCTACTTTGCTCTGCAAGATGCTCTACTAAGACAGTACATTCAGAAATCATCCAGATGATTTCCAGCCCCGAAGTAAAATTTTTGGTCCCAAACCAAAGTTTTGAACCAAATGTTACACTGTGTATAGCAGTTGCTGTAACACCTACAAATCGAAAGAAACTTGGTAAAAAGGCCAAAATTTCATCTGTGTGATATTTGCAAAAAAAAAAGTTTAAACTAGGCCTAATTGTCTTGAGATGCTTTATTATGGACCAAAATAAATAGGTAGGTACTACAGGTGAAATTTGGTAAAAGTTAGAACACTCAGAACTCACTCAGAAAAAGGTTCCTATGGGCCCCAAAAGAACCAATTGATCCCAAAAATTAGCTGTCAGCTTCAGGAATTATTAGAGCTATCAACTATAAGTGGACTTGTCACAAAAATATGTTTTTGTCTTATTCCATTCTTATTTTTTTTATTTTACCATGTCTCTCTCACAGACATGAAAAAAAAAAAAAGAAATACTCATTTTACTAAAAGCTCAGAATAATTTTCAAATTGAAACAAGTATATAATTAACTACTAAAAAAAAAAAAAAAAACTCTTCAAGTTTTACAAATTTCATAATATATTTTAAATTTATATTAAATTCTTATAATATAAGATTTGTAAAACTTAAAGTCAAGAGTTTATTTTTTTAGTAGTTATTTAAAGTTTTACAAAGTGTAATTTTGGTCTTATTATATAGTATAATTAGTTGAGAAGTCCTCATTCTAATTAGCATTTGTTTTACATTTATTCACAGAAAGGAAAAAGGTTGCTGATCTATTGAAGCCATGGACACCCATTCGTTAAACCAGAATGACATGTCATTTTCAATAGCTGATACAATGTAATGGAGACACGGTACCATTCTGTTACAAGACATTCAATAAAATGCTGTCAATGAGCCAAGAATAAATTAGTTTGAGAATTCAAGTAACTTTATTATGTACATCTTTCTGTGGGTTGTGAGATGCATCCTATTGACTACACCTCAAATTTTTGATTCAAATGCACAAATTATGAATGCAGAACATTTATGCACAAGGGAAAATGACCTAATAGTCAACTCCGAGCATTTGAAAACAACAACAATTTTTGACACACATAGGTACCTTCATTAGATTTTTACCTTAAAAAAAAGAAAAAAAAACAAACAAACAAACAAAGCCTGTGATTAAACTTTCATGTTGATTTTTGAGCATGCTGGAACAATGTTTGGACACAC
>NW_007525144.1:0-223 GCF_000475195.1 Diaphorina citri
ATATAATAGAAGAAAATTTGACATCTCCACTATTTTCCACTAAGGACAAGAATACACAGTCCTTGTGATGTTGATCTCAGACCCAAGTATCCAGGCCAGTGTTGACAGATAGGTTATATAGGATTACCGTACAATTTTGTCGAAATTACAGTACCTACGTAGGTATATTTTCGTATGCCAAATTTTGATAACCGTACACACTAATTACCAGTTTAGCAATATA
>NW_007525145.1:0-223 GCF_000475195.1 Diaphorina citri
ATGGCCTAGCAGTTGCTTCTTGACAATATCGTAACGTACGTGGATCTAAGACAGGTACAGAAATTACAAGTTCCTCGAGCAGACTTGAAATAATTGAGTCTTCACTTATGTCAAACATTTCACTTAGCCTCCTTGCCATCAGTAGGTAGGTATCATCATCATTAGAACCTACAATACTCTCAGTCTCTCACACTCACAAATCACTCGTCTTTAATGACAATGT
>NW_007525146.1:0-223 GCF_000475195.1 Diaphorina citri
TTGTTGTTGTTGTTGTTGTTGTTGTTGTTGTTGTTGTTGTTGTTGTTGTTGTTTTTTTTTTTTGGTTCGGTTCTCTCTCTGGTGGTTTTGGTGTTGTTGGTGTTGGTGTTGTTGGCGTTGGTGTTGTTGGCGTTGGTGTGGTTTCCACTGCGTTCTCATCTCTCAATACTAAACCATCACCATTTTTCACTTGTCTGATGTGTTTTAGGTCCTTACTCGCTAG
>NW_007525147.1:0-223 GCF_000475195.1 Diaphorina citri
CACAATAGATCTACAGAGGTCGCAGTGTTAATTGCATACTCTCTTGGGAGAGGAGCAACCAGTCCCATAATAGAATAGTCAATGAGCTATTACGTGTTGTGCGCGTATTTAAATTAGATTTTGAATCACCGAGTTCATTGAATGGATACACGATGAGTTTTATCTCATGAGATTTAACTCATGAGATATCTCATGAGATAAATCTCATCTGATGCGATACCAC
>NW_007525148.1:0-223 GCF_000475195.1 Diaphorina citri
ATGAGAGGAGAAGAAGAAGGAGAAATAACAACAGTGGGTAAATTTATTGTAAAAAAAGCTCTTTAGCTCCTTTTTCTTTGTTCCTGACTTGGACTTATCATATTTTGTTGTTACTTTCCCCATTTTGCTGAAACAAAATAATAGTAAAAAAAATACCTACCGAAGTAGATAGGTTCCTAGATAAATTTAAGCTATTTAGGCATTTGATACAAATAAAAGGTAT
>NW_007525149.1:0-223 GCF_000475195.1 Diaphorina citri
TCCACACCATAGTCGACCGGCCGTCGATCGATGTCGACTGAACCGGTCCACATCACTGCCTCGACAAGAGATTCACCTCGTCGATCGACGCAACAGCTGTCGACTATGTGTGGACACATTTTAAGAGTGCAACAATTTTTTGGTTGATGCGATGGTGGGAATCTTTGACTTTTTGCCTTGAAATAGGCGCCGCTGTTTTAAAAATAGGTAGCATAGAATATAT
>NW_007525150.1:0-223 GCF_000475195.1 Diaphorina citri
AAATTTGGACCGATTGCAATACTTTCATTACTAGTATAGCTCCGCTATACTGTAGTAATAGAAAGTAAAAATATATATTGATGTGTAGCTATTTGGGCAGTAATGCCATTTTGAGAGCTGACTAGAACTTTAACTAAATTGTCTACTTCTTCTTCTAATGCCATGTCCACTGCCAAACATTGACAATCATGTTGCTAATTTTTTCTTGATCTCCTGCTGCTCT
>NW_007525151.1:0-223 GCF_000475195.1 Diaphorina citri
TTGGTTGAGATGGTTGCTGCGCTTGGCGGTATTTTGACCGCTTTTGGACAAATTTCGACCGTTTTTGGCGGTTTTCAGGTATAGTGACGAAGCTTATTTGAGATGATGTTTATTTGAGTGTTTTTTTACCCTAACTTTTACAATATCTAACCGTTTTGTCGCTATAGCTGAAAACCGCCAAAAAACGGTCGAAATTTGTCCAAAAGCGGTCAAAATACCGCCA
>NW_007525152.1:0-223 GCF_000475195.1 Diaphorina citri
TTCTATTCTGCTTCATTTCTTTCCGAAGACAGACAAATAGTCAACTGGTTAACCTTCAGGACAGGTAGTTAGGTAAGTGTGTACTCAAAAGTAACAAGAGGTTAAGGAGCAATTTATACAAAAACTAACAGAAATTATTGAGAAAGTTCTTACACTTGTCTGTCGTACTCTCATATCTTCCAAGTGAGCCTCTGTGAAGAAACTAGTGTCCATTTGAGCATCC
>NW_007525153.1:0-223 GCF_000475195.1 Diaphorina citri
CTTCTCCTCCTTCTTCTTTCTTAGTTTCTTCTTCTTCTTTTTCGTTTTCTTCTTCATCTTCTGCCCCTCCTCCTCCTTCTAATATGTGCCAACTCCCTACCTGTGTGTACTTTGCACTTAATGATGGATTGTGTAATTGATTAACGAGAGTTGAGAACGAGATTTGCATGCGTTGTCAATTTGCCCACACGGGTTTGAGTTCTCGTCAAAACTGTGGACCAGT
>NW_007525154.1:0-223 GCF_000475195.1 Diaphorina citri
TGTAAACAAAATATCTCGAGAACGGTAAGAGCTAGAGACTTGAAATTTGGTATGTAGATGTCAATTGTGACAAGGATGGGACACGAAACTTTTGGTTAGGATCGGTGCAACGGTTGGCGGCATTTTACCGCTTTTTGGCGGTTTTGGTGTAATTTAACAATATCTCGGAAACGGTATAAGCTAGAGACTTGAAATTTGGTATGTAGTTCACAAATGTGACAAG
>NW_007525155.1:0-223 GCF_000475195.1 Diaphorina citri
ATTCTTAAATTCAAAGAATCGCGATTCTTTGAAGAGTCGCGATTCTTTGAAGAGTCGAGGTTGTACCTACGTTGCCGTCTTGCCGTGCCCTGTACAACTACAATTTTAGTTTTTTTTTAGTTTTGTTTTTTCATTCCCCATTTAACCCATTTTAGTCTCCCCCGCCTACAAAAGAATCGCGATTCTTTTAGAGTCGATTCTTTGAGTCGAATATTTGAAAAGA
>NW_007525156.1:0-223 GCF_000475195.1 Diaphorina citri
GTAAAAGAACACTCAAATAAGCATCATTCAATAGGATAAGGAAAGTCGTGTGATGTTCACACCAGATTTTTTTCCTTTTGGATTGTCTGTTTCTGGTACCTATTCTAATTTTTCTTTTATCCTGGAATACAATACCGTAGCTTCGATAAAGAGGACATGAACAGTGAGAGTAGGTACTTACCAAATAGATTGTCCAAAAGTGGACATGAACAATAAAGAGGAC
>NW_007525157.1:0-223 GCF_000475195.1 Diaphorina citri
GAAGTTACTCTTTTAGAGGTAAATATTAATAACACTGTCTACCTTTGCATACGTCACTGATGATTGAGTCTGAACATGGCATTAATTTCGTCACCCTCACAAGAGTTCCACATTTTTCATTATTTATAATTTAAACAATACTTAATTCCAGTGTTCCAGACCGGCTTTCAATTTAGCTGTTTACAGATAAATTAATATTATGATATATCATATCTATCTTTTT
>NW_007525158.1:0-223 GCF_000475195.1 Diaphorina citri
CAATGATTTACTATACCGAGGTCCGGTGTTGCTAGAAAATCTCTGCTCGCTATTATTACGGTTTAGAATGTACAGATGCGCATTGATAGGTGACATAGAAAAGGCCTTCCTGAACGTAGGTTTGAATGAGGGTGAGCGAGATTATACTAGAATACTGTGGGTAAAAGATGTAGCTAAGCCGTTAGATTCGGACAATGTAGTTGTATTGCGACATACTCGATTA
>NW_007525159.1:0-223 GCF_000475195.1 Diaphorina citri
CTCCAGTGGAGGAGGCAGTGGATTTGGAGGGGGCAAGTTTGCCCGTGGAGGTGGCGGATTCAGGGGTGGCTATGGAGGAGGTGGATATCGGGGAGGTTATGGTGGCGGAGGAGGTTTTGGAGGTGGTCGAGGAGGATTTGGAGGAGGATGGATTTTATCCTGAATAGATAAGGTTCATTCTTGGAATGCCTGAACAGATGAGGTTCGTTCTTGGAACGGCTGG
>NW_007525160.1:0-223 GCF_000475195.1 Diaphorina citri
CCCTTCATATTATTGTGAACTTTTAGCATAACTTTTCCAGCAAAAAATTCCCTCTCTAAATCCACATCATATTTTACGGCTTTTTCTTTTCCACCTTCTACTCCTTGACGATGTTTTTCTCAAGTTTATATGCATTGAAACTCGTATGAGATTTTCTATAGATCCTACGCTTTCCGCCTCCTTCATCTACTCTTCCTTCTCCTCTTTCTCTACTTCCTCCACT
>NW_007525161.1:0-223 GCF_000475195.1 Diaphorina citri
TGTAGACCAAAATATTCAAAAAATTCGCCCGCGGCGTCAAATTTTGTGTTTTTGATAACTAAGTTTTTTTAAAAAAAAATTAGACCAAAATTTTCGCCTGTGGACCAAAACCCGGGTTGCCGGGTTGAGCTGAGACAGACAGTATATACTAGGTGAGAGAAGATATTGTTTCTACAGTTTGGCATGGGAGTGGTAACTTAAAAACAAGGCAAGTTTACCAACC
>NW_007525162.1:0-223 GCF_000475195.1 Diaphorina citri
GAAAGTAGCTGGCCTGAGGAGATACTGGAAACAGTCAGTCTTCAATTAACTACCATACTGGTAAGCCACAATACAACAACGTCGGCAATCCGCCATCAAGAATTTATTTCAAAATTATCAAAATCATTGTTTACATATTTTTAACAAGAGGAAATACATTGTTGTCAGATCTACTAACAACCTCCTCTAGGACTGGAGGAGTTGAGGAAAAGTTCAATATAAC
>NW_007525163.1:0-223 GCF_000475195.1 Diaphorina citri
ATGGACTAACCTTCATATGGCTATGAGCTCCAGATAACATGCAATATACATTACGGTAGTACGTTAATATTTGAACACTCTGTATGTGGATATGGACTAACCTTCATATGGCTATGAGCTCCAGATAACATGCAATATACATTACGGTAGTACGTTAATATTTAAACACCCTGTATGTGGATATGGACTAACCTTCATATGGCTATGAGCTCCAGATAACATG
>NW_007525164.1:0-223 GCF_000475195.1 Diaphorina citri
TGTACACTTTCCCTTATATTATTTTTAATTTTTATTGCCTTTGCTATTAATTACTATGTATTTCCTGTATTTTGTAAGGAAAATGTGACAAAATTATCCCGATATTCTCATGTCAGTTTAGATAAAATTGAAAATGATCAGCAAGGAAATGTTTTACCAGATAAAGCAATCTTTTGATTATTTAATGACCGGAGGTCATTCTTAGGGAAGTGAGAAATTACAT
>NW_007525165.1:0-223 GCF_000475195.1 Diaphorina citri
TTCTCTGTGCTAATTTATATGAGAACTGTGGGCAAAAAATACTTATCGTAGGTACTCAGCAATATTGCACTGATCAATTGTTCAGATTGATAGACTTACCTATACTTGTACATCAAAAAAATAGACAAAGTGAAACAATATTTTGATCAAGGGTAGGGTCTGGGGTTAAATGATTGTTGGGAGTCTCTGCCAAACATTGCTGACAATATACTTATTGCTAAAA
>NW_007525166.1:0-223 GCF_000475195.1 Diaphorina citri
GGCAAAATGCATCGTAAATTTTTTGGCTAGGAGCTCGAATATTTGTGCATTCAATCCGGAAAAATCCGGAAGATGAGATTCCTATAATACGATACTATTTCAGGTCTTTTTTGGAACTTTGGATGCAAATAATAAGATATCACTGAAAGTAACTTAAAATGGACTGACTCCAAGGGTCAAGTATCTTCTCAAATCTCTTGTTCTCTCTCACATCAACACAACC
>NW_007525167.1:0-223 GCF_000475195.1 Diaphorina citri
CCTCTATAAAGAGCAATTTGTAGAAACTTGTCGTATTCTGTCGAGAGCGGTTTGTTTTTCTACCCCTTCTTTGCCTGCTGTATGAGGCTCATTTCATCAGTTTGGATCGGACCTCTATAAAGAGCAATTTGAAAATTTAGAACCCCTCTAAAGAGTAGATTATTTAAAGAGCAAACCTCTATAAAGAGCAAAATATTGCCGGTCCCTTGGATTGCTCTTTATC
>NW_007525168.1:0-223 GCF_000475195.1 Diaphorina citri
CTATCTCACCTTCACCTTCTTTCTCTTTCATAGAGTTAGTGATATATCCTTCTTTCTCTTTCATAGAGTTAGTGATATGTCCTATAAGGACATCGCCTAAGTTGCAACCTTATGGTAGTTATGGTACATCTAGATCTCTATTTCTACACGGACCAATGGCTGAAACTTTAGATTTAGGCTCTAGGGACCTCAAAACGTGTTTTGGCACTAAAAACTGACCATC
>NW_007525169.1:0-223 GCF_000475195.1 Diaphorina citri
AAATTTTCGGTTTTCCGTTGAAGATGTGCCAGAAGACATCCAGGAGGAGCTGGTTGAGCTTCAAAATGATACAAATTTCGGAATCCTGATTTTCGGAAGTGGTCCGCCAGCCAAGGCTTATTGGGAACCCCTGATTTAAGAGAACTATTTTACCTGATTTATGAGTGTGACATATTTTTACTTGAGAAATAAAGCTTGTCTATTATGGGGTTAGTATTCTAGG
>NW_007525170.1:0-223 GCF_000475195.1 Diaphorina citri
TTGACACGAGTCTTCGGTATGCCATTTATAAAGAATGACTTGTATTTGTCCAAAATAGAGAATAATTTCAACCTATCAACAGGTGATAACTCGGTTACAATAGAGTCGTAATTATTATGAGTTGGAACTACATTGTTTGAAATGTTTTGAATCGTTACAAAGGTTTACTTCTAGCCTCCTCTCAAGACTACCCGAGGTCTCTGACCCTTCGGTTTTATTTTCT
>NW_007525171.1:0-223 GCF_000475195.1 Diaphorina citri
ATTCCAGCTCCTTCCTTGAATTCTACACTTGTTAACTTCTTTCTCATTCTCTTTATAGAAACCGCTCTCGGCACAGAAATCTGCACTCTAACCCCCAAATTTCTCGCTTAATGTTCTTACTCAAACTTCAAGCTTACCTTCAACAGCTTAATGTTCTTACTCAAACTCCAAGCTTACCTTCAACAGTTCTGGCTCGGGATGGGGACCGATGATGTTTCTGTTT
>NW_007525172.1:0-223 GCF_000475195.1 Diaphorina citri
CTACGGTTCAATCTAAATTCTAAAGTGCTATCGATCAAAATTTCAAATATGAGCGAATTTTCTAAATGGGAAAAACTCTTAACTCGTTTACTACTGCTGTACCTGTATTCAAATATCCATTTCCTTATACTTCACCCATTTCCTTACCACCTCCATCTCTTCCAAATCTATTTAGTAACGCTTTCCTATCCACTATCCAGCCTTTTCCTATCCCACCCCATCC
>NW_007525173.1:0-223 GCF_000475195.1 Diaphorina citri
TTGTCACAACCGTGAGAAAGTCAACAGGGTCTGTAGAAGAGACAGCTAATAATAGTAGTAGCTGATGGTATTCTAAAAGATATCTCCTGATTGGGCAGGATTATTAAACGAATAGTTTGATTGGCAGTATCCTGTATCCTAACATTCAGAGCTCCTCATGATTCATCAATCCAATCAAGTTGTTTCCGTGGAGTACACGGCAGCCGGGACGTGGAGTTATGGG
>NW_007525174.1:0-223 GCF_000475195.1 Diaphorina citri
GAGAAATGGTTCGTTACCGACATCTCTTGACCCAGCTCCCTCTTCCTCTCCTTTCTCTTTTCTTTCGATTCATTCTTTCTCTTTCCAAATGAGTCTTTCGTTCTAGATAAAAGTTGGATGGATGAAATCGTTGATTACTGGACATCTCTTATAATCTTGTTAATGATGGTCTAATCTCTCTTTTTGGGGCGAGACGTCAACAGCACATACTCTCACTCTAGAG
>NW_007525175.1:0-223 GCF_000475195.1 Diaphorina citri
ATAAATCACAGCAAAGGCTCCCGATGGGTTAATTATGGGCGTAGGCCGACCCCGACTTACCAATTACCGATCGATTTGAAGTTCTGGAGTTCAAGTTCTGTAGAATCTATAGGAGTTCAAGTTCTGTAGAAACTTATAGGAGTTCTATCGGGATAATTAAGATCGATCTAACTCGCATAACTTCTAGCATGATGGATTGGTTCGGCCTTGAACCATATCTATT
>NW_007525176.1:0-223 GCF_000475195.1 Diaphorina citri
TCATAAATTAAGAACTACTCTCGGGTACTTTTTATGTAAATATTTCAAAGGGTTACACTCTGGTGTTCTTTGTTCATCCAGCATCTTAAATGTGAGGTATTGGGTATGTCCCATAGAATGTCCATTATCCAATGAGGGACATAAAATGGGATGGGCATCCTTCGACACAGAAAACGAGTCTAACATAGTTATGTGAAGGTAGAAAGATTGACTTACGTTATGA
>NW_007525177.1:0-223 GCF_000475195.1 Diaphorina citri
TTCCCTCTGTCAAACCCCTTAAAAAAAATGTACATGTACGAAGAAGTAACTACTTGAATAAGTGAATGATAAAAAAATCTGGTGTGAACATCACACGACTTTCCTTATCCTATTGAATGCTGCTTATTTGAGTGTTCTTTTACCATAACTTTTACAATATCTCTAACCGTTTTGTCGCTGTAGCTGAAAACCGCCAAAAAACGGTCGAAATCTGTCCAAAAGC
>NW_007525178.1:0-223 GCF_000475195.1 Diaphorina citri
GAAAACTTTTGATTTCTAATTTTCTTTCCTTGGAGGTATATTTTCTTTTCTTCCTTTCCTATGTACTCGTACCTACATACTTGTCATATCGCATTATTTTACGAGTTTGAAATTTTTGTTTGTTTTCCTACTGTTTGTACCTTGATTCTTACTTTTCATTTTAAGTTACATAATTAAAAGTTAATGAGGGCGGAAACTCCATCTCTTTCTTCATCCCCCTCTC
>NW_007525179.1:0-223 GCF_000475195.1 Diaphorina citri
GTGCTATCTTACCATTCTTAGCTCATCATGATTCCCCTCGTCTTCACTTCCCACTGATTCTTCCATTGTCGATCAAATTTTATGAATGAGTACTTCCTGGTGTAATGACTGTAATGGTCCACACTAGTTAGTACACAGGAATTTGGACAATTCAACTTGAAAATTGAATCAGAAAACACAAGAAATCAAGAAAAGTAGAAGCAAGGAAACTTGAAACTTTTAT
>NW_007525180.1:0-223 GCF_000475195.1 Diaphorina citri
GCTGATAAATTACATGCGATAACCAACATGAATACCTATGTAATTGATACCTGACTAATACGCCTATAGGTACCTATATTACTGTCTATGTCAACACCAGACGTACGTACCTTGAGATTATGAAATACTAATAACAGTATTAACAGTACCTACCAACAAGCTTGAATTTTATTATTGTAATTACACATTGGAAATCGACGAAACAAGTTACTATTAGGTTGTG
>NW_007525181.1:0-223 GCF_000475195.1 Diaphorina citri
TTTGTCAGCGTTAGGTTCAGAGGACCGCTAATATCTCACCTTATTGATAAGTTGGGCCACTCCTATGACTGTTTTCTGTCCGTTGAAGATCGGCATACATAGGATACATCGTGTAGTGAAGTCACTCTCTTCATCTTCATCATTACACACCTCCTCCCTCATCCAACTCGGCACATCCCCTATGTTGAGAATCTGAAACACAACGTCCACACATTACTTAGAA
>NW_007525182.1:0-223 GCF_000475195.1 Diaphorina citri
TTGAAATGTTCAAGTTTTAGAAGAAGGAGAGTGCCGTTTATTTGCAAAAATAATTATTTTTTTTTCAGAGAATAGTTAGTTAAACACTTGAAGTTCTTTTTTCTGTGAACCTACACTTGGAACGTTGACAAGTTTTCATTATGGGGGCTGATTTTTCCAAAGCCAACCCAACTAACTTGCCTCAAGTAGATATGATCACACCGATGGATTTTTTCACAAACCA
>NW_007525183.1:0-223 GCF_000475195.1 Diaphorina citri
ACTCAAAAGAGGGATATATTACAAGAACTCACCAAACACTCCTGCTAAGAACACTACAGACAACATCACAGAACCACATCAACTTGAGAAACTTCCAGAAACATCTCGAAATTATGTGTATACCTATAATTAAATCAAGCTCATAACTGCTCTTACAATTGAATGAACAGAAATCGCAGACCATCATATAGACATGTACCTATATTGAATGAGCAGACTTGAA
>NW_007525184.1:0-223 GCF_000475195.1 Diaphorina citri
TTGTGGTTGAGTTGGCAATTCCACATTGTTTACACGTTGACTAAATTCCACTGCTTTCTCTGGTAGCCACTTGTACCTCTTCACTTTTGTTTGTGAGATATTAGACTGTCGCACCTGCTGCGGAATATCCAAGGTGAGTACTACAGGTAAGTGATCAGACACAACAACAGTGTCAGAGATTCGCAGTTCCGTTATCAATGAACACGACTCGAGGTTCGTCCAG
>NW_007525185.1:0-223 GCF_000475195.1 Diaphorina citri
CTCTTCTCTTCAATTTCCTCAGATACAGTCTGGGGATTTTCAATTATTACTTCTCTCGTCTCTTCTATTTCCTCAGACACAGAATCGGCATTTTCACTTATTTCTTCGCTCTTTTCTTCAATTTCCTCAGACACAGCCTCGGGATCTTCAATTAATTCTTCTCTCTTCTCTACAATTTCCTCAGACACGGTCTTGGGATCTTCAATTGATTCTTCTCTCTTCT
>NW_007525186.1:0-223 GCF_000475195.1 Diaphorina citri
ACCTTTGCGGAAGGGAAGGAGGGAGGGAGAAATAGGAGACCTCCCTGTCAGTGTTACAATGAGGATTGATTTTACGATGGACGGTAATCGAGTTTCAGAAACTTCAAAGGATGTATCGTAGATTTGTTAGAAGCTTCGCAGATACGTAGAAGCTTAACCCATCCTTTGGGGCTGTATGCCCATACACCTAAGCCTCAGAGGGGACTTTTTGTTTATGTAGTTG
>NW_007525187.1:0-223 GCF_000475195.1 Diaphorina citri
GAGGGGTCGCAGCTGAGGGGCGGCTTGCTCTCGCGAGTGACATGTCATACAGATGTGCGGCAAAGACTCGGCCAAATCAAGCCGCACGGTTACCTCTGCAAATGGAACAAAATAAAAGCAATTAGTTGAGATTTACGACAAAAATAAAAAAAAGTTTAAATAGGACGATAAAAATAAAAATGCTGTTAGTGGTAACTTATGAGAGTCTAATCGAAAGGTCTAC
>NW_007525188.1:0-223 GCF_000475195.1 Diaphorina citri
AATGGTCAAGTACAATATCATACATATTTCTAGACATGGTCTTCACTTGACTGGAGTGGATTATGGACTGTCCCCTATATGATAGACGTTAAAAAACAAGACTATAGATAAAAGGACAGACGAGTTGATATATTTCGTTGATATATTTATTTAGTTGTTCTGAAGATGGCCATAGTAGTGGTCGAAATATATCAACTCGTCTGTCCTTTTATCTATAGTCTTG
>NW_007525189.1:0-223 GCF_000475195.1 Diaphorina citri
TCCTTATCTGAGGATAAAATCCGACCTGGCGGTAAGCAAGCATTCAGTAAAATTACTTTCGTTGTTTCACACGGGATACAAAATGATCCACCCTTAGCTCTATTTTCACGTCTGGGAAGAATTACTTAAACCTTAAACCATCATTGTTAAGCAAATTAATCTCGAGATAAACTCTAGTCATTTTACGGGTTTACCTCCTACCTCCTTTTGATTCAGCTCTTTT
>NW_007525190.1:0-223 GCF_000475195.1 Diaphorina citri
TGGTTCAAAATCAACAACGACACTAGCGCTAAAATTGCGGAATTTCGAAGAAGTATATTGTTAGAAACGTACTTTTTGCAAACTCCGCGGTTAGTGAGCTCAAACTCTCGAGTTTCGTCTTGTCAGAAACCGGGCCTAAATGATCTCTTATTATACCTTATCCATTTGAATATGGCAGCAAGGAGTCATCGACCCAAAATGAAAGAACCAATCAGAATGCGAG
>NW_007525191.1:0-223 GCF_000475195.1 Diaphorina citri
GAATATTTATTATTACTTTATGACAGTTTGACTTCCGTTTTGATTATAATTTTCAGTCATTATGTTTTCTTTATTTTTTAGATACCTCTTTATAATTATAATTAATTTATAATCCGATGTAATTATCATTTTATTGCAATTAGAGTCAGTACGTGGATACATAGGTACTTGTACTCACTACTCACTGTTTGGTATTGGCTGCTGTTTATAGGTATACGAGTTG
>NW_007525192.1:0-223 GCF_000475195.1 Diaphorina citri
TATCTAGCGACTTACAATCATTACTCTCCTGATTTGACTCAGGTGGGACTGAAGGTTCATTCCTAACAAGTGTCTCACCTTCTTGGTGTAGAAATGAAGGCTTGGTACTTGAAGACGCTTGTGTCAGCGGATTTGAGTTTGTGGGAACTATGTGTTGTGACAATGTAATAGGAGTCCCTTTATTATCTTGAGCAATGATTGATTTATTTTCAAAGTCTATATG
>NW_007525193.1:0-223 GCF_000475195.1 Diaphorina citri
TCAGACAATTCCAAGTTAGGCGGTCTCATTCTAACTTTTTGTTAATCCATTTATCGCGAATATGATTCAGTTTGAGTTATATTTGGTTTATTGGAATGAGGAAATGAACTCTAAACAAAACGTGTTGAAAATTTAGCCTACGTAGGTATATATACAATTTAAGGATGTTACATAGCGTGTAACGCTAGAGGTGTAACGTGCGTAAATAACTCGAAATATTTGT
>NW_007525194.1:0-223 GCF_000475195.1 Diaphorina citri
CAGCATTTGTTTGAGGTCTTCTAATTTCTCGGCAAATAATACTATGTCGTCAGCAAAACGTAGATGATTTAACTTTTTATTGTTTATACTTATTCCCATACTGTCCCATTTTAAGTTTCTAAACACTTTCTCAAGAAGGGCATTAAAATATTTAGGAGAGCCTGGGTCCCCTTGCCGAACTCCCTTTTGTATTTGTACCATTATGTTCTCTATCTCCATTTTA
>NW_007525195.1:0-223 GCF_000475195.1 Diaphorina citri
AATACAGGAAGGACGGACTAAAAACACCAAGGCTAAAAACAGAGTGGAGAGGAGAGCAAAGCGCATAGAGCATCGAACGGGTAGAGGCAAGTGTCGATAGAGAGGAACCACGGATTCAGCAAAAAGCTCTATGCGCTATGCTCTATACTCCACTTTGTTTTGATGAGCCTTGCAGACCTTTATACCCCTAGCATACTAAATGTAATGATAATACTTGGTACTC
>NW_007525196.1:0-223 GCF_000475195.1 Diaphorina citri
AAAGAGATAATCCACCTAAACTCTACATTTTCTTATAGCTTTTATTCCCAGCTTTCTAACCATTATACTTTCATCCCCAATTTCGTGTCGGAACGAACCCGTATAGCCCGAACAAGCAACTTGGTCCCGAGCTCATATGTGAAAGTTGATACCTATTTTTCAGGGAAAAGACGCTCCAACGGGGAGGTTGGAAAGAGATAATCCACCTAAACTCTACATTTTC
>NW_007525197.1:0-223 GCF_000475195.1 Diaphorina citri
GATATAGGAAAACTGCATTGCAGGGCTGTCTTATATAAGAACATATATAAATTTGCTTTTATACAGGTATTGGAGGTATCTCAAATTTTTACTATGTTACCTCTAGCCGTTAAGCAATGTAGGTACTTACTTGGTCTGTTTATAATTATTAACCCGTGAGTACACGCACATAGGGAAAAAATCTCACACGCTCGGCAAAAACGGTAGAACTTGTTCAATATTG
>NW_007525198.1:0-223 GCF_000475195.1 Diaphorina citri
TAGACAGTGTAATGCGTGTGGGGAGAGAGGACATTTTTTCAAAGTATGTGATAAAGTGTTGTTGAATAGAGAAGTGAACGCGATGGATAATCATGAAAGTAGTGATAATGAGTATTATGTTTTGAATGTTGATACTGTGAATATTAATAAGGTGAGTGTTAGTAGCGTGAGTCAAGAAATGCAAGATATTCCATTCTATAAGGTTGGTATAGAAATAGTTCAT
>NW_007525199.1:0-223 GCF_000475195.1 Diaphorina citri
TGATTAGAAAAAAAGGACTTGGTAATGATGGTATGATTACATTTCAAAAAACTTTAGATCTTCTGATGAAATTAAAATTGCTACCTACTCGTACTTACTAGAAAATATCTGTGAGATATACGTACCTACACGAGTATGTACCTATGTAAGTATTAATTTGTACATTATCTTGAGTTATGTAATTTATTTTATTTAGGGAAGTAATTCCCTCATACAAGAGATT
>NW_007525200.1:0-223 GCF_000475195.1 Diaphorina citri
CACAATCCCTCAAAAGTTTGCTTGCCAATCTGTCTGGAAAGTGGAGGAGAAGGAAAAAAGGGAGATACCTGTTTCAATAGAATTGAGGGATAGAGAACGAGAGGCAGAAGAGAAGGAGGATGAAAGGACAGAACGAGCAACAGAGGAAGAGAAGATTCAAAGGAAAATGAGGGAACGATAGAAGGGGAAGAGCAAGAGATGAAAGAAGGAGAAGAAGAAGAAG
>NW_007525201.1:0-223 GCF_000475195.1 Diaphorina citri
GTTAAGCGGGGCTTGGGTCTCAAAGTGGGGGGCGATTTCACTGACGTGCCCACGGTTAAAGCCCGTACTCGTTTTGCGCGCATACGCTAAATCTGGCTCCAACTGATTCCTGGCCGAGGGGGGACGATAACCCATTGACCGAGTGCAACCGATTTCTAAATTCTTCAACTGGGTTTCTAACTCTCTCATGTTGGCATAATGTGTCAAACGTAACAACTTTTGG
>NW_007525202.1:0-223 GCF_000475195.1 Diaphorina citri
TATTAGCGATGGGTGCTGTAGGTATTTTCGTGAATTTTTTTCCCGCAAATAACCTTGAAATTTCCCTATCACATGTGATTGTTGTCAAACACGCGACCCGGGGCAATAAAAAAGTAGATACGAACTGAAAGTAAATACAGAAGTAATATACTTTATAAAAGTAGATAGCTACATAGGTAATGTAAATAGAAAAGTAAATACACAGGTAATATAGGGTAATATG
>NW_007525203.1:0-223 GCF_000475195.1 Diaphorina citri
CAGGATAGGAGAAAGCCAGCCGTTCCGAGAACGAACATTATCCCCTCAGGATAAAATCCGCCCCGGGCGGGAATCGAATCCGCGGCCTAGCGCTTACAAGGCAGACGCACTATCAACTAAGCTAACTAGGCTGGCGGCAACACGAACTTTTTTTTTTTTTTAAGAGGTTTGACAGAGGGAACTGTAACTGCTATGGTCTTATCGTCCCGAAATCGAAGAGAGA
>NW_007525204.1:0-223 GCF_000475195.1 Diaphorina citri
CATCCTCGAGAATTTAGTAAAGGTAAAGGATACACGGACTTTTAGTGTTTTCCGTGGACCTTTTATTTAGTCCATAAACCGTGGGGGCTCTTTAACTTCATGCCGATGCCGTTTACGTAACGCATATCGTACAAATATCGGACAGGATTCGAGTTTTCAAACTCCAGATCCCCAGCTGACAATGCTGACAACCGACCACTCGATTACCGAGACTTTTCGGTCT
>NW_007525205.1:0-223 GCF_000475195.1 Diaphorina citri
GGTCAATTTTGGCCTGAACTTTACGGTATTTTGCGATGATCCTTTTGCGAGAAAACCGCTCGATTTACCGCTATGTTTGACTTGGGAATCGGATTTTCCTAACGCTTGCAAATCGTGTTTTTGTATCGTTCGGTTTTGCCGATAATTGCGAACAATTTGCCGATCGGGGTTTTTTTGGTCGCTTTTGAATCTTGTGTTGAGTGATTTGTGCACTGGCGTTAAT
>NW_007525206.1:0-223 GCF_000475195.1 Diaphorina citri
CAAAATTAGATTAAAGAGCTAAAAAAGGTATCCAGTCTAGTTAGCTTGTTTGGTAACACATCTGCCTTGTAAGTGCTTAGCTGCTTAGTTATGGGTTTGGCTACCACCCAGGGTGGATTTTATCCTAAACACATGAGATTTGTTTTTGGAATGGCTGGCTTTCACCTATCCTGTCTCTTTGCTTTCCTGACAATAAGACCTAGCAGGCCTAGGTTTACAGTTC
>NW_007525207.1:0-223 GCF_000475195.1 Diaphorina citri
GGGAGGGGAACCTCGAACACTTTTGAAAGTTAAGAAGGGAACCGCAACGAAAAAAGTCTGGCCACCCCTGCTATAGGATAAGGAAAGTAAAAAAACTTCGTTTTGACCGCTCTTTAGCTCCGGGTCTGGTGATCTTGTAAAGCATGAGATACTTTATCTTGTGCACCTCACAAGAATTCCACTTGCAACTTGCACTCCCTTCTCTCATTTGCAACTTTTTTAT
>NW_007525208.1:0-223 GCF_000475195.1 Diaphorina citri
GGGGGGGGGTGATTTTTATTGTGTTTTTACTATGTTTTGACAGAAAAAAGCTCGAAATATGCTAAAAATAGGCATTATGTGCAAAAGTATGCATTTTAAGAAAAACCCTCAAAATATGCTTTTGCATATGCATAATCCGCCCCCCAATAATAACGATTTATGATATTTTCGTGTCCAGAAATTACACAAGCAACAAACAAGTTTAAATAACAGGAAAAAAAAA
>NW_007525209.1:0-223 GCF_000475195.1 Diaphorina citri
GAGAATATTGATAGCATGTGAAACAGATATTAGACTCTGGCACTACAATTAGGATTAAAAACAAGAGTATGAAACCGAGTCGACCTGTTTAGTCACCGTGGGTCGAACTGGCCCGGAGTATGTAGAAGACTGAAGGGAGATATCTAGAACCTGCCTCGGTGGTGTAGTGGTCAAGGCGCTCGCCTGGTAAACAGGAGGGCGTGGGTTCAATCCCAGCCGAGGT
>NW_007525210.1:0-223 GCF_000475195.1 Diaphorina citri
ACTGAACCAATTTGGTTAGTTTGTTCTGTTTGATTGTTGGACTTTTGTTTTATTTGATCGTTTGATTTAACTGCACTGCATAACTCCTAAGGTCTTTATAGTGACGGGGGTGTTACCCTCCATTCGTCGACAAGCTACTCGCCTCCTCACAGCAACCCGATACCCAGCCTGAGTAGGGTCGGCAAAAGCCAACAATACACGATTGCCCAGATGATCGATCACT
>NW_007525211.1:0-223 GCF_000475195.1 Diaphorina citri
CAGAAATGAGTACTGAGTATGGAATAATTAGTGTCAAACAATTAATCGATATTGTAAAATATCAGAGTCAAAATCATTGAAGAAAACAACTGAAATAAACAAAAATGCTGTGTCGAAAAAATGCACACAAACAAAGTATTTAAAATAAAATAAACAACCATTTTCTGACTTATTTGACAACAAGTTGTGTCTAAAATCCTTATTTAACCTTACGATGTATGTA
>NW_007525212.1:0-223 GCF_000475195.1 Diaphorina citri
ATCATCTAATATTAAATTGTTTGTATCAATCAAGGTGCTCTCCTCTTTGATATACGCCAATAATTCTTTCCTCAATGCTTTCCTCTCCATTGAATTCCTTCATTTCGCTACTCCAGGCTCCTGGCATCATACAGCAACCTTGTGCTGATAGCTGTCAAGGAGTCCAGAGAATCTTTTGCTATCAGCGAAATGGACTGATAACAACTGACCTTGCTCCAGTTTA
>NW_007525213.1:0-223 GCF_000475195.1 Diaphorina citri
TAATATTCTACCTATTGGTAACCTGGAGTAACCGGGGGACAGGCTCTATGTACATTGGTAACCAGGGGAAACAAAGAGGTAAGTAATGATCAATTCACTAATTTTATTTACCTGCATAGGACCCAAATCGTAACTCAGCTGACATAAGAACAGCAAGTTACAGAACGACATCACCGTGGCAACTGCAAACAAACTTTCGGCTACCAAAGTCGGATCCAAGAAG
>NW_007525214.1:0-223 GCF_000475195.1 Diaphorina citri
GGCGAAGGGATATTTCTCTTAGCCTTTTCTAGATCTTTTCTTGTCTCTCCCTTTCTTTCACTCTCCTATCTTACCCTCCCTGCCACCCCTCTTTCGCTCTCCTTCTCTCTCCCTCCCTCTATCCCCATTCCTTCTTATCTAATCTCTCACTCTCTCTATCCCTTTCTTTCACAACTCTTCACTCCCTCCTTTTTTTTATTTCTATCTTGCCTCTCTTTATACC
>NW_007525215.1:0-223 GCF_000475195.1 Diaphorina citri
ATTCATAAAACATTTTTAAATGATAAAATTATGTAAAAAAAAATGACCTCTCTGGGATTCGAACCCCCACCCATCACAGTTATCATCACAGCAGAGGAGTAAAAATAGACACACCCAACCGCTCGGCCACTAAGACATTTGCTTACAAGACGCACAAAACTTCTTTATTAATCAACTCGATCGAAAAGTTTGAAATTTTCCCCTAAAAGTCACTTTTTCCTCT
>NW_007525216.1:0-223 GCF_000475195.1 Diaphorina citri
TCCAGTGCTCATTCTAAGGTCATCTTAAGGTCCAGTGTATTACTCAGGCTAACGCCTTTTCCTTGATTTATTCAGTCAATAAATAAAATGAGCGTTGCTTGATTAGGAATGAATTAACTAACCTTTTTTTTATCTATCTCGCCAAAAATCGAACCCAGACCTTTGACATGTGAGATGATCTAAGTGTATTACTCATGCTAACGTCTCGTCTATTCCTTGATTT
>NW_007525217.1:0-223 GCF_000475195.1 Diaphorina citri
CCGTTTTGCAAAAAAAATTGCAAATTTAAAAAAAGCCATTTTAATCATCAAAATTTCATCTACATGAAGCCGTTTATTATTTCATTCCTTAATTCCCAGCCGTTTCTGAGATATAAGCGTGGTTCGCAAATCACGAACCACCCTGTATAGGATGGTAAAGGAGTTAGTGCCTACTAATTAATTTCCAACATTAGTTACAAACATTTAATGATTATGAACTGCT
>NW_007525218.1:0-223 GCF_000475195.1 Diaphorina citri
TCAACAACCTCTTGTTAGGTGTTTGTTTCGAAATTTTAATTTAATTTTCATTCAATTAGGCACGCCAGCGAGGTATATCTATACCTAGTTGGGATGGTAGGGCTAGGATCACGCACCTTATGTGCTTAAAGTTCAAAGTATGTAGGTATAAGTATAGGTACTTACTTACCTTTGTACGGATTATAGTTCTAAGATAATTTTGTTCATATCCCCATCCTCCCTC
>NW_007525219.1:0-223 GCF_000475195.1 Diaphorina citri
AGAAGAAGAAGAAGAAGAAGAAGAAGAAGAAGAAGAAGAAGAAGAAGAAGAAGAAGAAGAAGAAGAAGAAGAAGATTCTGTTCTTATTCTATTGTGTGTTGTGTGTTTGTCATTCTATGGCAACTCAGACATATGGCAACCCAGACGCTGGGCAGCTCATCATAAATTATTGACTGTTTCTCTCCTTGTGCTTTGCGTTGTGTTCTATTGTGATGATGAGTAC
>NW_007525220.1:0-223 GCF_000475195.1 Diaphorina citri
CGTCCAATCAGATCAAGATCTCATACTCAAATGTGCTTCTTACTTTGCCCGCCGCGAGCATCACGATCGCGCTGTCCATCTGTACGCCATAGCGCGGCGATATGACCAAGCCTTGAGTTTGATTCAGACTAAACATGTTCCGCTCAGTGAGGAGCTGGCTGATCTTCTCGTGCCGCCAGAGAGTGACGACCAGAGGCAGGTGGTGCTGAATACACTTGGCAAC
>NW_007525221.1:0-223 GCF_000475195.1 Diaphorina citri
GATATACGTTTATAGCTTAAAATTAACTAAACATGACCGAGTGATCGACTACTGGTGTAAAGTCGACTACTGGTACATCCACCCTATGTAGGTACCCATGTTAAAAATGAAATCATCGCTACTAGATTACAAGGAAGATAGCTGTGAGAGGCATACCGTAGATCGGGGTGAATGGGGCCCTAGGAGGAGAAGTGATCCCAAAATAAGTAATTGTAGATTTACT
>NW_007525222.1:0-223 GCF_000475195.1 Diaphorina citri
TCGTCTTAACTTACAAACTCTTCCTACCTGTCTTAACTCGGTAGTCATACTTCCTCCATCAGCAAATAATGGGGTGCAGAAAATTGCTAGCGTATGAAGTTCATGTGAGAAGGTACGTAGGTTGTACATACGCATGATGTAGGTATAGGTACCTACATCCTCCCAATTTTCTACATCCTCCATGCTTGTTTATTTGCTTGGTGTGTATAATGTTTACTGTAAA
>NW_007525223.1:0-223 GCF_000475195.1 Diaphorina citri
GGTGATCGAATTGTAGGTACATATGTATGAGAACAGTACTGGGACTTGTAAATAGACTTTTGTGCCTCCATCTGACAGTTAGCAGTAAACACGGTATCTGTTTTGGTCCGCTCACCGCACCCTGTATAACTCCATATAGTCGATAGAAAAATAGAAGTGAATTTCATAAATTTTGAAAACCCAGAGAAAAGGAGCAATAAAGAAATCTCCGGGTCGTAAATAA
>NW_007525224.1:0-223 GCF_000475195.1 Diaphorina citri
GAAAAACTTTCAAACCCTTTGCCATATGCTGTTGAGGTTTTTCAATTTGATTTTAGATACTGGTATTGTACCTCCTGATTTGAAAATTTCACTTGTTACGCCCCTACATAAAAAAGGTCCGAAAAATGATGTAAAGATGTACAGACCTATAGGAAATGTGCCAGCATTGGCTAAAATTCTAGAAAAGCTAATTAATAATAAAATCCAATCTTTTGTGGAAAAT
>NW_007525225.1:0-223 GCF_000475195.1 Diaphorina citri
TTCAATATTTGCCACTTTCATCTCTATGCCGACGATCTCCAAGTGTACCATTCTTCCTCGGCGGCAGACTTGACTCAACCTGTCGCCACTATCAACTCTGAGATAGAGCATCTCGTCCGATGGGCAAGAGGGTAGAAATTCTACAGTAGCTCTGGACTTCGTCGTTCCATCTCGTTCCCCATTCCAAACATTGAGGTTGATGGCAATGTGGTTGAGCTCGTCG
>NW_007525226.1:0-223 GCF_000475195.1 Diaphorina citri
ATAGGCAAACATACACGACTTATCAATGGAGATGGCTTTCTCTATCAGTTTGATAGCTTCGTCGACATTTCCCCTGGCTTGTAGCATAAGCATGGCTCGGTGCACATACAGGGACGCGTTTTCCGGATCTACCTTGATGGAACGGTTGAAATATTCCTCAGCTCCGTCGAAATCTTCCTGATCCACTAGCACCTGAAATTATTTTTGTTTCATCAATATTATT
>NW_007525227.1:0-223 GCF_000475195.1 Diaphorina citri
TTATGTCACAACTTTGGTGCTCACTGCAGCATTGTAGGATTTTCCCAATATCTCAATAATCCTAGAATCCAACGTTTACCTACCATGCTGGCACCGGTCACTATGTGCATTCATATGTCAAAGCTACTCATTTTCCTCACAAGGCTGAGTGGGCCCCGCAACAGCCAGTCACAGAATCAATCATTTGCATGATATAAATTTCTTGACCCCGCCGGGAATCGAA
>NW_007525228.1:0-223 GCF_000475195.1 Diaphorina citri
GTTTGCCTGAGATCGAACCCATAACTGCGAATATCGCGAACAAACCGCGGATACCGCGAACAAACCGCGAATACCGCGCACAAAACGCGAATACCGCGAACAAACCGCGGATACCGCGAACAAAACGCGAATACCGCCAACAAAACGCGGATACCGCGAACAAACCGCGGATACCGCGAACAAACCGCGGATACCGCGCACAAAACGCGAATACCGCGAACAA
>NW_007525229.1:0-223 GCF_000475195.1 Diaphorina citri
GTAGAAGAGCTCCCTCAGGAAAATCCGCCCACATAAAGTAAATAGAAGGAAATAACCCAAATTGGCAATTAACATAGTCTACCCTTAAGTTCATTGAATCTTTGTTGTCGATCCCTGAGAGCTGGCCTACATCTACATATTCAGTGTATGTCTATATAGTTCTAGTCCTCATTCTCTTCCTGAACAATGCTCGTGGTCAGAATCTTCTGGAGAAAATACCCAC
>NW_007525230.1:0-223 GCF_000475195.1 Diaphorina citri
ATATTAAACAAATTAGGCAGGTACATAGGTACTGATTTTCTGTAATCACTACGGGCTAAAAAATTCCCGGAGGGACGGGCCCCGCTTGTTAGAGTTAGCCCCGGGGCTCGATTAGACTCCGAACGGCCCTGGTACTCCCACGCATCTGGGAGGAGAAAATGTGAAATTCTCCTTTTAGAAGGAAACAATTTGAAAAGGAAAACCCGGAGCATCTAGGACAGTA
>NW_007525231.1:0-223 GCF_000475195.1 Diaphorina citri
CCCCAATACATTTCTATAGAACACAAAATGACAGCGCCGCAGGCGAAATTTTTTTCGAGAAAATTTAAGTAGCTCCTTGAAGGTTGCATACTTTTTTTTACTGACCAAAATCTTTTTCTCGTTTTATAGGCTTTGAAATATTCTTAAAACTTTTTCACGAAGAGACAAAATTTCAGCGCCGCAGGCGAAATTTTTGAGAGATATGTTGCCCCTTCATGGTTGC
>NW_007525232.1:0-223 GCF_000475195.1 Diaphorina citri
AAGTTGATTTCAGAAACAACTCATATGATCAGGGCCAGCATTACTAAGATTACTCACTGTACACTTGGGACAGACAAAGGTGGCCATATTTTCCACAACACCAATGATAGGAATGTTGACTTTCCGACAGAAGTCTATCTCTTTGCGCACATCCAGTAATGATACCTCCTGTGGAGTGGTAACAACAATTGCTCCAATGTCAGGTAGACCTTTCAAATATTGC
>NW_007525233.1:0-223 GCF_000475195.1 Diaphorina citri
TTTTTCTCCCTCTCTTTCTCTCCAGCACAACATCACAACTTGTGTCAAGTTTACCCAGAGAATCTCTTTATCCCTCTCACCCTCTCCCTTTTCTCCTTTTCCTTCCTCCCTCCTTTTCCTCTCAATCCCATTATCTCTTTCTTTCCCTCCTCATTTCTCTTTCTTCTTTCCTCCTCTGCCCTCACGGTCGTGTTTATGTGTCTGAAATGTATTGTTCCTTGTG
>NW_007525234.1:0-223 GCF_000475195.1 Diaphorina citri
ATTTTATTGTCGGCCAATTTGATCGGGAATAGAAACGTCATTGTTTTATTGTCAACCATGTAGATCCAGCAGCATAATTTATAGGTCGGTATATCAATTTATTCAATTTTTCCCAAAGTTAATGTTGGTGAAAATAAGAATTCTAATTAAATTTAATTCTAAAGTATAACTTTTCCTTGCAACAGCCCAATAAACTATATGAAATCACAAATGATCGACAACT
>NW_007525235.1:0-223 GCF_000475195.1 Diaphorina citri
CCTCCTTAAATGTACCTCCTTACATTAAACCTCCTTAGATGTACCTCCTTACTTTAAACCTCCTTAGATGTACCTCCTTACTTTACCCCTCCTTAAATGTACCTCCTTACTTTAAACCTCCTTAAATGTACCTCCTTACTTTAAACCTCCTTAAATGTACCTCCTTACATTAAACCTCCTTAGATGTACCTCCTTACTTTAAACCTCCTTAGATGTACCTCCT
>NW_007525236.1:0-223 GCF_000475195.1 Diaphorina citri
AGCTAAGATCAATTCTCAGAAAGTAGTAAGTGAAGAAAAGGCAAAGTGGTTAACTGAATGGAGTAAAACCTTGAAGAAGGATGTAGATGGAAGTAAGAAGATCCTCTATGGAATGATGAAGAACAAAAGGAGAGACAAAGAGATCAATAAATTCCTATGTGATGATTATGGTGACCTGTTGACAGAATCAGAAGAAATTAAAAACAGCTGGAAATCCTACTTT
>NW_007525237.1:0-223 GCF_000475195.1 Diaphorina citri
TTCTTCTTCTTCGTCTCTTGTGTTTCTTCATCTTTCTATCCTACTCCTCCTTTTCTTCTTATTCTTCTCCTTCTTCCTTTTCTCCTTCTCCTCTTCATCCTCTCTCTTCTTCGTCGTCTCTTGCGTTTCTCGGACAAATAGTCTATTTTCAGACAAGTCTCTTGTGTTAGGACTTTAGGAGTTTAGTTGTTTAGGATTTTGAAGACAAGCAGTCCCCCTTGTT
>NW_007525238.1:0-223 GCF_000475195.1 Diaphorina citri
TTTTTCATTTGACTCGTGCAGGAATTTCATGAATAGTCCAACTTCAGTATTGAAATGTTCAAGAGTACCATTCAGATCAAGGATACTCTTGAATTTATTATTCCAATATTGACATTTTTCATTGACTTCATTGTTAACTTTGATTGTTTTGTTAGAGTCATCAGAACCACTCTTGAAAGATTTCTTGGATTTCATTACACTACCAACAATCAACTTATTGGCA
>NW_007525239.1:0-223 GCF_000475195.1 Diaphorina citri
CGGCCCTGGTTGTTGGATCGATCTCAAACTTGTACCAAAGTACTACGCTCTTTAAGACCTTTGATATGATGTACCTATGAAACAATAATTCCAAAATCCGTACTTATAAAAAACAGCAATAATACCTACATCTTTTATAACAATCAAAAATCTAAAGAAATCTGATAGTACAAAATTAATTTCCTAACATTGGACATGAAAAAGAAAAAAATACAAGTATACA
>NW_007525240.1:0-223 GCF_000475195.1 Diaphorina citri
TAGAGGAAACACCAGAACGAATAGACAACGTAGAATCAAGTGAAGTAGATACTCCTGTTGTAAATGAAGAAGGTGCTACACCCAAAGCTAGAGGAAGAAAAAGAAGAAAGAGTATACAGTACAAAGAAACAGAAGATAAACACATAGAAGAAGAAAAATTGACACCCAAAAATTCAAAACCTGGTAGAAAGCGTTCAAGTAAAAATACTGAAGACATGCATGT
>NW_007525241.1:0-223 GCF_000475195.1 Diaphorina citri
GAAAGCTGTTTGTATTTTTATTTCCTACATATTATACATTTACACTTTTCTTCTAGGATGTACCGTAATCCCGTAACGATCGATCCCGTTTTCGGGATATGCTGCTACTATAGGGAAATCCTTAAAAAAGTCCAATATATTGGAGTAACATATTGAATTCCATGTTTTCAAGTGTGCTACTTTAAAAAAAAATGGATATTTTGGCGATTTAGGAAGCCATATT
>NW_007525242.1:0-223 GCF_000475195.1 Diaphorina citri
TGCTCCAACTGTTTCTGGAGTCTCTTGTTCTCTTCACTCAACTGCGCTGTACATCTTCCTACTTCTGTCTGAATCAACACTTTTATATCATCAGGGTTCATATTGTTGTAGTTAATCCACAAAGGAAACATAAAACTAAAACTCGAAAGTCGACACACCTGACACCATGTTTTAATCTATTGGGAAAAGTAAGAAAACTGGGAACAACATTATTTTGGAGCTG
>NW_007525243.1:0-223 GCF_000475195.1 Diaphorina citri
ATTGAGAAGGGGAAAAGGGATGCCGAAGGAAAAATGACATATCGTCCTATATGCCTTCTGGACACACTCGGAAAGGTGATGGAGTATTTGTTAAGGACAAGGTTATCTCAGGAGATTAAAGAAAAAGGAGATCTTTCACCGGAACAGTACGGTTTCAGGGAGGGCCGGTCTACGGTCGACGCCATCAGGAGAGTGATGGAAGTGGGGAAGGAGGCAAAGAGGA
>NW_007525244.1:0-223 GCF_000475195.1 Diaphorina citri
TCTGGACACATCATATGCTGCTAATTATAATGAGGACTATTACATAGTTGTTACCTAATTTATATTCCGACAGGTACAGCGAAAAGGTAGAACTTAGGTTTACGTAATTACGCCCCTTATAAAATATTTCCCATTCTGACGGTAGAGGGATGATTTCATCTCTCGTAATTGACGAAAGGCTAGGAGTCCAGTAAGCACTACATATTACGTAGGGAATATATTT
>NW_007525245.1:0-223 GCF_000475195.1 Diaphorina citri
AGGGATTTTTTTCCGTGGGAATTTTTTTCCGCTATGAAGGTTTTCGTTTGTGAGTTTTTCTTCTACGAATGCACATCGATCGGTCGACGAGTCAGTGTGTTTATCGTATAGCATTATAGAATTATAACTAGGTAGGTACATTTAACCATGCATAGGACGATAATCTATTTTGGGATTCATTTTGAATACATTTTTATACAGAAGTGAAGTTGTCTCTAGCGGG
>NW_007525246.1:0-223 GCF_000475195.1 Diaphorina citri
CTCCACAAGCACTATGATGTTGTGCTCCGCTTGCTTACCAATCTCCTGGGAAAAGGTAAAAGAATAAGCTAAAATAACACCAAGACATTATGTGAACTCTGATATCTATTGCCAATTTCCTGGGAAACGTAAGAGAATCAGATAAAATAACCTACCTCGGTGGTGTAGTGGTCAAGGCGCTCGCCTGGTAAACAGGAGGGCGTGGGTTCAATCCCAGCCGAGG
>NW_007525247.1:0-223 GCF_000475195.1 Diaphorina citri
CATGCTTCTATACTTTCAGTCCAGCGGGCCTTGGACCAGAGCTCAAGGAAGGATTAAAAAATTTTATCTACATTTTTAGCATTTTTAGCTTTTTTTAGACCTGAAGATATTCCTCATCCAACTTTATGGGTCTCGTTGTTTTTCATTTCCAATGCTGGACGTATAAACAAGGTATATTCTATTCATTCATGCATTATGGAGAAGGAACCTAGTTGGAATTTAC
>NW_007525248.1:0-223 GCF_000475195.1 Diaphorina citri
CCGTCTTTTTTCTGTGTACTATTACTGTCTACCGCGGCTGTTCTACTACCTAACCTCTTCTGGGCTTTCAACATAGCAGCGAGTGTCCATGATAAAGTAAGTCTAATTAACGTATTGACCGTTGCAATGAACTCTCAAGAATACGTAAGACTCTTTGTGTAGATATTCAGAACATAAGCTAACTATTCAATGAAAATACCTGATAGCTACCTACACATTTTAT
>NW_007525249.1:0-223 GCF_000475195.1 Diaphorina citri
ATACGGCATGGAAAGGTAGGTACCTACGTATGAATGTACCAACTAAAATACTGCATGGAAAGGTAGGTACCTATGTATGAATGTACCAACCTACTAAAATACTGCATGGAAAGGTAGGTACCTATGTATGAATGTACCAACAAAGATACGGCATGGAAAGGTAGGTACCTACGTATGAATGTACCAACTAAAATACTGCATGGAAAGGTAGGTACCTATGTAT
>NW_007525250.1:0-223 GCF_000475195.1 Diaphorina citri
ACACAAAAACCCCTCAACCACCACCCCAACTACACTCCTTTCACACAAAAACCCCTCAACCACCACCCCAACTACTCTCCTTTCACACAAAAACCCCTCAACCACCACCCCAACTACACTCCTTTCACACAAAAACCCCTCAACTACCACCCCAACTACACTCCTTTTACACAAAAACCCCTCAACCACCACCCCAACTACACTCCTTTCACACAAAAACCCC
>NW_007525251.1:0-223 GCF_000475195.1 Diaphorina citri
CAAGACATCTAAAATGAAAGATAACGAAAAACTAATGTCACCACGTTATTCAGCACCTAAAACCACGTTATTCAGCACCGGTTCAAAAGTTACAAGGGGTCCGACTAGGACTTCTGAGCCATGCTGTATAGTATACCATAGAATTCATAGATCATCAACCCTTACATCAGTGTGTCCACAACGGAGCCTGGAACCTCCTGCTTATTTAGATAAACTTGAAAAT
>NW_007525252.1:0-223 GCF_000475195.1 Diaphorina citri
ATAGTTGAAAGAGAAATAGTCGTGTTCAACAAAATATTAGAGGTGGTTTAATATTTGTTGAACAACTAAAAAGTTGAAGAGCTTTGTTGAAAGGAAGGTTCACACATCATTTTTCGGTAATTATGCAGAAGTCATGTCCATGGAAAAGAAAAGCTCCTTTTTGTATTTAACCTAAGCCTATAATAACACTAATCACTGCTCTAATTGTGAAAACTCTTTCTTG
>NW_007525253.1:0-223 GCF_000475195.1 Diaphorina citri
CAGCAAAAACATTTCAGACATATGCTTGTCTTAAAATTTATAATCATCATTGGAATACAAAAAGGTAAAAAGGGATTCCAAGAATTTCTTTAAAGTGATGATAACATTGATAAGTCTCATGAAAAATAGATAAACTTATAACTTGGTAAACATGTTTACAAGAGAGAAATGATTGTCAATGAAATTAAAAATCCAGGAATGTTCTTGACATACCTGGAAAAAT
>NW_007525254.1:0-223 GCF_000475195.1 Diaphorina citri
AGGAATCAAATCGATGAAGAAAAGTGAAGCCATTTTGCTGTGAGGTGCTGCGCTCATGCGTTGGAACTCTGAACTATAAAATTTCAGTGGTCGGTCAGGATTAGTGGAGGTGTCCAAAGTCCAAACTCCCACTTGTTCTAATACCTACCTGATCCATACGTTGATATCAAGTCAATCCTGATCCAAGTTGAATTAACCATCAGGTAACTAACACGCAGGGGGA
>NW_007525255.1:0-223 GCF_000475195.1 Diaphorina citri
CTCTCTTCTCTCTCTTTCTATCTCTATCTCTAGGCTTAAAGTTTGTTCTTTTCTATTGAGAAGCACTGTCTTGTATTTCTCGGAAACAAGTGTTAGGTAAGTGTTATACTTACATAGAATAGGTAATTATAATTATATACTTTGAGTGTGAAGTGTTGAAATTACTATTAGCTGGAAACACAGTAGTGGAGAATGCTCAAAAATGGAGAGAATACATAAATGC
>NW_007525256.1:0-223 GCF_000475195.1 Diaphorina citri
CTATTGGGCAATCCTTTTGACTACTTGGATACAGACTACAATCATAGTGACAGAGACGAACAAATTGACAAAGATATAGAGGAATCATCCAATGACCCTTTGAAAACCCGTAAAAGAAACGGGCAAAATCAAAGCTCACATGAAGGGAGTGGAAAGCCAAGTGGTCCACGAAAAGAAATAGTTGAAGAAATCGAAAAAGAGCAGACTAAAAAAAACTTCAAAA
>NW_007525257.1:0-223 GCF_000475195.1 Diaphorina citri
TCTAGGATTTGATTTGATACTGACCCAAATATCTCACATGACATGAGCTGGAAATGTGGGAGGGACTGTAAAAGTAAAGAAGGTGAGGATATCAGCGAGTTGAGAAAGTCCTATATGAAAGGTTAGAGGCAATAGTGAAAGACAATACAAACAAGCATGCATTCAAATATCCCAATAAATATTTCATAGTTATCCATGCGGAATTCTTCATGTTAATCTTTAT
>NW_007525258.1:0-223 GCF_000475195.1 Diaphorina citri
CTCGACGGCAGTTTCTCGGAAGAAGAAATAGACAAAGTCTCCTTGGGTTAGGGAGCTTACAAAATTCGGCGCTGAAATCGAACAAGAAACAGATTTTTGAGTGAAAACTAGGGCATTATCACACTATCTTCCGATGGAACAGGGGCTTACACTCGTATTTATGAACAAGAATGATCGTTCTTAGATCAATCTCAAGTCAAAATTGACCAATCAAATGCCTTGA
>NW_007525259.1:0-223 GCF_000475195.1 Diaphorina citri
ATGTGTGTCTGTCTTGTAATGTACCTACATGTAATTTTATTATAATCTAAGCTAATAGAATGTTGTGATTCCAGAATTGGTTAAAGATATTGTAGTTTGACATTAATTGTAATTTTGACATTTATTAGTACCTATTATATTGTGACTTTCTTAAGTTCTGGTAATCATCTTTGAGAGGGAGATGTTGTAGGCGATGACGTCATAATTCTGACTCCCGCTTCGT
>NW_007525260.1:0-223 GCF_000475195.1 Diaphorina citri
ATCCGCGAACATAATCGCGAAATCCGCGAACATAATCGCGAAACCCGCGAACATAATCGCCAAATCCGCGAACATAATAGCCAAATCCGCGAACATAATAGCCAAATCCGCGAACATAATCGCGAAATCCGCGAACAAAATCACCAAATCCGCGAGCATAATCGCAAAATCCGCGAAAAAAATCGCGAAATCCGCGAACATAATCGCCAAATCCGCGAACAAA
>NW_007525261.1:0-223 GCF_000475195.1 Diaphorina citri
TTGTACTTACCGGGCCAACATCTGTTGATGCATATAGTAGAATGATTCTCCTCTCCTGTGATTACCAACCAAGTTTCCAGCAAATGGGTTGGCTCTATGCCAATGGTAATGGAACAGATTGATTCCCAGATCATGCCTGTGGTATAAGATTTTCATTTAGGTATCGCTTGGTAATTTGGTTCTTTCCTCTCGTTCTAATTACCAACTTAATATTTGCATTTTC
>NW_007525262.1:0-223 GCF_000475195.1 Diaphorina citri
ATATCATGTACATCTAATAAAATTGCAAATGAGAATCATCGGACCATTTCATTGCAAATTTTTAATTCGTGTGGGATGCGAAATCCATATCCATCATCTTTTTTTCCTCGTTCAAATAGTTCTGGAACTACATCTTCATCCAAGTAAATGTTGGTGGTCTTTGCTGACATGAGAAAATGATGGCAATGCTCTGGAGAGTAAAAGAAAGGCTATATCTATCTAT
>NW_007525263.1:0-223 GCF_000475195.1 Diaphorina citri
CACTAAAATCTTCAACCATATTGTTGCGTGTGGTCCCAGAGCTGATTGTGTTCGAAGGGAACTTGTCAG
Source organism: Diaphorina citri (assembly GCF_000475195.1). Taxonomy (NCBI): domain Eukaryota; kingdom Metazoa; phylum Arthropoda; class Insecta; order Hemiptera; family Psyllidae; genus Diaphorina; species Diaphorina citri. The sequence goes on from NW_007525263.1 coordinate 70, forward strand.
ACATTTTAATTTGCTCTCCGAGCACTTTATTCAAATGTTACAAATCCGGCTTAAGAGATATTATGTATCTTCATATTCTTCATATAGCTATTAGAATAATAATTTTACGAGGTATTCCAATTATAAAATGTTGGTTGTCACTGCATAATCTACA
>NW_007525264.1:0-223 GCF_000475195.1 Diaphorina citri
TAGATGCTCATTCCAACTGGTTTAATCCAATGGAGTGACCAAGGGCCTGATATCCGCCGATAATGACCATGTTGTTTCAGTTAGTAAAAGTAAACGTTTTTCTTCCATTACCGGCAGATGGAATTTGCTTCACATTGGTAGCATTTTTTTTTCTAGATCTTAATCTCTCTCAAGCATAATTCTTCTTAAACTAATGAGGGCTAATTATGATACTAGACTAGAC
>NW_007525265.1:0-223 GCF_000475195.1 Diaphorina citri
TACTTTCTATTTTTCCGTGAGTTTTCCTCCGCTTCGCTTCTGTGGAAGTGTTAAAAGTTCAAACTAGGTGTTTCCATACCAGATAACACGGATAATCTTGTACTTAGTTGATTCCGAATTTGTGACAACTCGAAACTTTTCAATTTCTAATACTGAATGATAATGATGATATGTAAATTCAGTGGTTTGTTGTACTTTATTCCCTACAGATGAGAACTTTTTT
>NW_007525266.1:0-223 GCF_000475195.1 Diaphorina citri
AAACCATTGTGATTCTTGGTTGGCAAACCGGAAGATTCGAAGTGTTTTTGCTAAATGGATGAACAGTTTTTCACACTAAATAATGCTGTTTTCAAAACAAGAATAGTAGGTACTCTCTGTCTCAGACTCCAATGAAACGATCTCAGAACCAAACCAATTCTCGATATAGAAACTAGGTTGCAATTTATGTAATCAACCAGAAGGGGACATCTGAGCAGTACAC
>NW_007525267.1:0-223 GCF_000475195.1 Diaphorina citri
TACTTACGTTATGAAAGCACCACACTGCAAAAACGAACGAACCGAAAAAATGTTAAAAGAAATTGATTTTAAGTTGATGTTGATTTATCATTATATTGCGTTTTAAAAATTGAAAGTTGAAAAAAAATCTAAATATCACAACTTCGACTGACTCGATCAACCGCTGCCCGAGAACTGATCTTGCTAGCCGATTCCAAATGCGTAGAAAGCTAAAGTTTGTCAC
>NW_007525268.1:0-223 GCF_000475195.1 Diaphorina citri
ACTTTTCAGGTTCGCGGATCATTTGAAAATGTGGGAAATCAATATTTTAATAAATTAACAAAGATATTTTTAATTTTTCGACAAAAACAAATATATTTGATAATGAATAAGTGATCAACTATTTTTTTTTTAAGAGGTTTGACAGAGGGAACTGTAACTGCTATGGTCTTATCGTCCCGAAATCGAGAGAAGGAAGACAGGATAGGAGAAAGCCAGCCGTTCC
>NW_007525269.1:0-223 GCF_000475195.1 Diaphorina citri
TTGAGCATCAGCATTATATGAAATTATTGTACAGTTGTGTTCAAGTTCAATATGATGAAGTTTTTATTCTTCTTCCAAGAGTAATTTCCTTTTTGTTCATGACAATTAGAGAAAATTTGTCGCCTCTGTATTGTGGGTGTTAATATCATTATCCGAGTCAATGAGGTATACTATCTTCCAGGTGTGTCGTTTCTTCATTAGAATTGTTAAGACATTGCATTTG
>NW_007525270.1:0-223 GCF_000475195.1 Diaphorina citri
GATTCATGTATAGTAAACAAAGTCTTGATTAAATTAACGCCGGCTTATTTGACTACAAGTGATAATTTACTGATAAATCGGTTCATGATTTTATGGTTTACCTTATGTGACTCATTGGTGAATTGGTTGCGTCTACTTTTGATAAAAAAAATTCTTTTCTGAAGACACTGGAAGTTTCTGCCTCTCCGGCCCTCCCTGGTATTTCAATCAACTCCTCCATTGG
>NW_007525271.1:0-223 GCF_000475195.1 Diaphorina citri
CCCCGGGCGGGAATCGAACCCGCGACCTAGCGCTTACAAGGCAGACGCACTACCAACTAAGCTAACTAGGCTGGCTATTATTATTTTAACTCTTAGGAACGGAAATGCAAACTATCCCAAATAGTTTTTACTCAAGTGTACCGAATACCTACCGATATGTTTGTATTCTGTGGTTTGGTTTAGTTTGGTTTCACTGTGACTCCCAAATGAACCACTTCGAACC
>NW_007525272.1:0-223 GCF_000475195.1 Diaphorina citri
TGTAAATTATTTTCTTCAGACTTCTCTTTTCAAAGAAAGAAAATCGTCTGTACTTCTTTCAGACATTTTATTTTCTTAATGGATTTTACTAATTCTCTTTCGAAATGAAATAACAACTCTCCGTTTGGACTTTTGAAAGCTATGGTATCCTCATTCGCCAACATATAAAACCCGGCAAAGCTTTTAATATTTTTAAACGTCAGCCATCCGTTGACTTTTTTCT
>NW_007525273.1:0-223 GCF_000475195.1 Diaphorina citri
CGATTATGGTCGCGGATTTGGCGATTTTGTTCGCGGATTTCGTGATTATGTTCGCGGATTTGGCAATTTTGTTCGCGGGTTTTGCGGTTATGTTCGCGGATTTGGCGATTATGTTCGCGGATTTCGCGATTATGTTCGCGGATTTCGCGATTATGTTCGCGGATTTCGCGATTATGTTCGCGGATTTCGCGATTTTGTTCGCGGATTTGGCGATTATGGTCGC
>NW_007525274.1:0-223 GCF_000475195.1 Diaphorina citri
TACATATGTAATGTGTTGCTAATTCTAAATGTAGCAAGCATTACCAACCTGCAGCATGAACAAGAGCTAATTATTCTAGTCTAAGAATACCTACCGCGGTTAAAGAACCAACTTATGGTACCTACACTACGTCATTTTGGTACAGTTCTCATTACTTATTGCACAAACCATTTTTCAATCAAGCAAAAGGTTACGTACGATAAGCTCGTTATAGATTTCAACC
>NW_007525275.1:0-223 GCF_000475195.1 Diaphorina citri
TGAGCAATCGAAAGATTTGAAAACGAAAATAAGATTAAAGAAAATATGAATGACACAACAATATTAAGATGAATAGTAAAACAGTAAGCCATTGCAGCATATTAATCTAATATATAATAGAAAGTAAAAATGAATGTGTGTGTGCTTGTTCGAACTTTATGCCTGGCCAAACCGCTCATCCGATTGCTATGAAACTTTGTCAACTTATTGCTTGCACTCCCGT
>NW_007525276.1:0-223 GCF_000475195.1 Diaphorina citri
AAATGGAGGAGTTGCAATTGGGAAAATATTATTAATAAAAAGGTCGATTCCTACGTAAAAAGTTGTGAAAAATCCAAATCTGAGGTCAAAACTCAAAAAAAGTAACTTTAAAAGGTCGAAAATTAAATTTTAAATTGCCGTTCTGATGAAAAAGTTCAAAGAGATGTGACGTCAGATTTCACGTCAAAATGCGCAGAAACGCTTGCGCACAAACAAACGAAGC
>NW_007525277.1:0-223 GCF_000475195.1 Diaphorina citri
AAATAAATGTGGGCAGGTGGGCCAATAAATGGTACGTTTTTTAGGTGGGCGAATAAATGGTACACTTACCCTAGGTACATAAGTAAGAAAAATTAAACGCTTTCAAACTTTGACTGCAATGAATCTTGGAAGAACCTAAAACTACCTACCAAATTCAGGTTCAGGCTTTTCAGGACATTCAACTTCCGACCTTAATTTAACTTTAGGGCATTTAACATCTGTA
>NW_007525278.1:0-223 GCF_000475195.1 Diaphorina citri
AATAAATTATAGTCATGTAGAGATTGACCGCTAGGTATTGGCTATCAAGTACCTACCTCACTGCTAGGAAGAAGAAGATGTCCGGGATACGTTGGGATGCCGCATAACGAAGATTTGTCGTCTTGGGGGACATTAAACAGGGAGTAGCCAGGCTAGTTAGCTTAATTGGCAGTGCGTCTGCCTTGTAAGCGCTAGGCCGCGGGTTCGATTCCCGCCCGGGGCG
>NW_007525279.1:0-223 GCF_000475195.1 Diaphorina citri
CCGCGAAAAATTGTGTTCAAAACGCTATGTACCCTCAACCATTGGACACGAATTTCGGTACTATATGGAGACAGTGGTCTCCGAGAGCAGCCGAGAGAAAAGAAGACGCGATGCCCCTTCTCTCTCACTCTGATCATAGCACCGAGTCGCCTGAGCCCGGGAGCTCGCCTGGATTTGTGGACGGACCGCTGCTCCCACACACCCGCTTCGGCGGGCGGTGGCG
>NW_007525280.1:0-223 GCF_000475195.1 Diaphorina citri
TCACTGTCATTTGGACTTCATTAATACCTTTCACGCCACCACCTTGCCTTAAGGCTCAATTACACTATAATGAGATATGTGGCCAGAGATATTTGAGCGATGTTTTTTATACTGCTTTATTTTTAGAAGCTTTACTGCCATCTTCCTGTTGATTTACAGTAATCCTATAGAAGAGATAACAGCGCAATGACGTACTTTAGGTGCCATTCTCAAGTATTATTAG
>NW_007525281.1:0-223 GCF_000475195.1 Diaphorina citri
CTACCAACATGGCCACAGAAGTTCAACATTTTGTCAGACATAATAATGTACCTACTCATACAGCTCTATCTACATTTTTCCAGTCTACTTTTTTTTTCTTCTTCTTCTTCTTCTTCTTCTTTTATCTGAAAGAAATATTCAACATAATTTAATAATATTTTACCCATTAGAGACAAAGACTCTGATTGTTATATTCCCTCTGTAAATAACTCTCAATAAAATA
>NW_007525282.1:0-223 GCF_000475195.1 Diaphorina citri
AACCGATCTTAGCTCGTGCGACCTTTTTTTATGGAAATACGTTAAAAACAAGGTCTATATTTATAAGTGGTGCTTTTCATCGAGAAATTAGTGCTATAGTATGTTCAGGAAGTGCTAGAGACAGAATGTCGGATTTTGAACCAGTTTGAGTGTTTTCAAAATGAGGGCGATTTTTCGGCTAGCGTTGTCTTCCACACCTGATCACCATCACAAACAAAATGCC
>NW_007525283.1:0-223 GCF_000475195.1 Diaphorina citri
CACGTATTACACCCGCCCGCTGCGCCGCTTAGAAGCTGATGCAGAACAAGTTGAAACAATATTGTTTTAACTTGTGTTACCCTTCTATTCTAATCTATTAATATGGGACTGGTTGCTCCTCTCCCGAGAGAGTATGCAATTAAGCCTGCGACCTCTGTAGATCTATTGTGACCAGTATTTTTTCCCCTGCCCAAGCTGCTATACCCTGGCCTTGATGGAACCT
>NW_007525284.1:0-223 GCF_000475195.1 Diaphorina citri
ATGCCAACACCCACGATTTTCCGATGAACAGGACAGAAAATGAGCGAGACTTCTTCTTTTACAAAACCTCGCCTGTGCGTATGAACACACTGAAGATATCTGAACCAAGATATGACAAACAATTTGAGCAATGGATAGGGAGTGTAAAGTCAGCAAGGCTTCACTTGAAATCTAAATGCAACAATGCTGATATAGCATGCCTTTGGCTTAATGCAAAATAAAG
>NW_007525285.1:0-223 GCF_000475195.1 Diaphorina citri
GTAATGTTAGAGCGAAAGAAAGCCTTTCTTGCTTTAAAAAAGAGCTTCTTATCTTGAATCAACCCAACACCTATTTTACATTTCAACAAACCTGTACCCTTTTGAAAATAACATTTAATTAATTGTGTAACAAGAGCATTTCTCCTGTATACAACCCTTTTTAGTTCACACAGTTACTTAACTTATAATAATACTCGTAATATGTTCAGAAGAACAGGTTTCT
>NW_007525286.1:0-223 GCF_000475195.1 Diaphorina citri
CGGGTGAAAAAGAGCTACTATAGTTGGGCGCCAATTGATACAAGAGGGTATCAATTGGGAAAAAAAAAGATGTGTGTGTGGGGTCGCGGGTGAAAAAGAGCTACTATAGTTGGGCGCCAATTGATACAAGAGGAAAGAGAGTGGAGGTAGAAAACTAAGCCACTGGATGGGCCGACAATTGATTTGTCCGAATTGATACTCGAAAGAGTGGGAGAGCTAGTGG
>NW_007525287.1:0-223 GCF_000475195.1 Diaphorina citri
CCAAAAGTTGTTGCGTTTGACACATTATGCCAACATGAGAGAGTTAGAAACCCAGTTGAAGAATTTAGAAATCGGTTGTACTCGGTCAATGGGATACCGTCCCCCCTCGGCCAGGAATCAGTTGGAGCCAGATTTGGCGTATGCCCGCAAAACGAGTACGGGCTTTAACCGTGGGCACGTCAGTGAAATCGCCCCCCACTTTGAGACCCAAGCCCCGCTTAAC
>NW_007525288.1:0-223 GCF_000475195.1 Diaphorina citri
AATAATAATAATAATAATAATAATATTAATAATAATAATAATAATAATAATAATAATAATAATAATAATAATAATAATGAACGATTCAATACACATGAAATTCTAGGAATTTGTCATGGTTATTTTATTTTTTAGTATCATCTACTTAGGTACGAGTATCTTGCACGAATCTTGGTCTGGAGCGCTGGCTCTTCGAAACCATGATCTCATTGGATAAACCCTA
>NW_007525289.1:0-223 GCF_000475195.1 Diaphorina citri
TAGTGTGATACCCACTCGGCCACGGAGGTTCGATTTTTGAAAAAGATAGATTGTACCTTGGAACAGCTTTCGAATTACCTCAAGGCAACAGTTTATTATTTAGGCCCGAAAACGTATGGAAACGTACCGAGGTATTTCTAATTTGCCGGTGAAAATTCTGCGGGTTTTCGGAAAACTCGTGTGTTGGCAAAACTCTACAGAGAAAATTTCGTTCGACAGCACA
>NW_007525290.1:0-223 GCF_000475195.1 Diaphorina citri
ACCAGAAAACATCGAAATGTTTTACAAACCATATGGTGTTAGTGTAGAAAATACAGAAAAACCCAAATACCAGAGTAGCGAAGAATACTTCCGAAATTTCGAGGTAAAAACCCCTACTACTAATCCACAACCTCAATATAGTACAGAACCTCCTCCGACTCAGTGGTCACAATTACCACTTGCCAGACCGGAAAGTGTGCAAGGGAGAAAAAACAATTTGAAT
>NW_007525291.1:0-223 GCF_000475195.1 Diaphorina citri
TTGTTTGGTTCCAGTTCTTTCAGGATTTGTATCAGTATTTTGTTTTGTTTTACTCCTGGTGCCAGTTTCTGATAGAGCTTGACCATACACCAAGCATGCTGGTTCAGATACCAAGCATGCTGGTTCAGATACCAAGCTATTCGTGTCCACAATGCCCGAATCTTTGCTTTCCCTCTTTTCAAATTGTCCGCGGGCATTTTCAAAGTGTTTACCAATATCAGTT
>NW_007525292.1:0-223 GCF_000475195.1 Diaphorina citri
AAAAAAAATCGGAAAAGAATTGTCTTCTTTATGAAGGACAAGAAATAACGGAACCCCAAAAAATAGCGGATACATTTGCAACACACTTTGCAAAATGCTATAATAAAACAAAAGCCTCTTACAGTACAAATGTTGAGTCTTCAGTAAACAATAATACGAGTAGTCACTTACACATAGATAAGATTACCGAAAAAGACGTGTTAACAGAAATAAAAAATATGAA
>NW_007525293.1:0-223 GCF_000475195.1 Diaphorina citri
GAAGAAGCCATCTGGAAGTAACATTCATATACAAATTGATGGAAGTTCCACAGCATCTATAATTAATAATAATACATTTTAAAAACACCCAATAGTAGGTAAATATGCAAAATAATACTAACATTTCTTATAAAAGTAGAACCATCAAGTGGAGAATGAGAAGAAAATAAATCTCTGTTACATCCGTATGTCCAAACAAATTTAGTAATGCCAGCCTACTTAG
>NW_007525294.1:0-223 GCF_000475195.1 Diaphorina citri
ACATAATCGCCAAATCCGCGAACAAAATCGCGAAATCCGCGAACATAATCGGCAAATCCGCGAACATAATCGCCAAATTTGCGAACATAATCGCGAAATCACATAGGCACGATATGTACATAGGTACGATAGGTGATAGGTAACATACCTATTATTAAGAACAGATAAACAAAATACAGTCGAACCTGGATAAACGAGAATCCAAGGGACCAGCTCATTTTTT
>NW_007525295.1:0-223 GCF_000475195.1 Diaphorina citri
GAAATTAGGGACATTTAAGATGGGAAATACTTCCTTGCTCATGGAAGATTGATAAGACAAACAAATGGAAAACTTGAAGGATCCCCGCTGTCTCTGAATGAATCAAGTTATCAAACTGCTAATTGTAAAAGTTATTGTTTTTGAGTCAACTTTTTCAATGATCATCATTGGATTGTTTTGAACAATAGATGGGAATTTTTCATAACCTCTGCTATCAATGAAA
>NW_007525296.1:0-223 GCF_000475195.1 Diaphorina citri
TACTGAGCTAAGGAAGTTTCCTATTATCTTGAAAGATAAGAACTAGCTACCTACAGCAGACAAATAATTAACATTTCGAGACTTAGAGGATAATAACGTCATTATTTGAACCTCTTCCAAGAAGAAAGCAAGAGAGAGAGAGAGAGAGAGAGAGAGAGAGAAATAGAGTTCAAAAGAAGGAGTGAGAGAGGCGATATGACTGCAGGTACCTAGGTGATAATAA
>NW_007525297.1:0-223 GCF_000475195.1 Diaphorina citri
TCCTGTCTTCCTTCTCTCTTTGATTTCGGGACGATAAGACCATGGCAGTTACAGTTCCCTCTGTCAAACCTCTTAAAAAAAAGGGAGTTTTAGCCAGTCTACTTAAGGCCCATTCCCACTTATCGTTCGAAAAAATAATCATGTAGTGTGTAGTGGGAACACTCCTACAGGTGTCGTTCGGAAAAAAATCGGAGCTTAGAGGGTAGCGCATATGCCTGGTAAG
>NW_007525298.1:0-223 GCF_000475195.1 Diaphorina citri
AACATCCAATTTTGACCATGTCCATATTTAATTCTCAATTCATATGCTTTTAGATACCCACTGATTTCTGCAAGTTCAAATGGACCAAGTACAAAAGGATCAAATTATAAAAGAGATAGAGAATGCAATTTATGATGGAAACCTGGGAAGAGTGAGAGAATTACGCAAGAGCTTACTAGTCAGGTTAAAAGAACCATGGAGGACCAGCTATAAATTCTTATGT
>NW_007525299.1:0-223 GCF_000475195.1 Diaphorina citri
GAGAGTGCTGAGGAGTGGTGTATTTGACTCATCAAGTTTTCTGAGGATATTGATGTTTTGAAGTGGTGCTTCCCATTCGGCTTTCATTAATCCAAGTCCACGGTATTTTCTAGGTCCATATAGCATGCCATTTGGTACATCGGCGGGTAGACTCAGGATTTCTTTTACAGCACTTCTTGTAGTTTTATCAATGTCCTTCAAAAAAGTGTTGGGAATTTTATTG
>NW_007525300.1:0-223 GCF_000475195.1 Diaphorina citri
GCCTTTACATGCTATTATAATGTATCATTACTTCATTAGTTATCTAATCAACATTACACATCCAAAATCTTGCCCGGGCCAAAAGTTCACCTTTGGATATGGAATCATAACCACTATATTAGGAGAGGCAAAATAATGTCTTCTATAATAATTTGCAAGTCTATTGGCAAACTCGAATGTTGAAAAATCGAAGAGAACAATCGGAGGAAAGATGTGAAAAAAT
>NW_007525301.1:0-223 GCF_000475195.1 Diaphorina citri
AGATCGAGATGCTAAAGGACCTATAGCTTATGAAGATTATCTTCAGTCCCAGCGATCATGGCTTTCCTACTTACAATTCCAAAGTTGTAAGCCACTTATCACAAGTTTATTGTCTGGAAGGAAGGACAATACTTGTGTACAGTTAGGTTTGGAATTGAATGACCATAAGATTCTTGTATGTAAGGGTCGTTTTGTTGAGGTCCCATGTAATTCCAGTGAGAAA
>NW_007525302.1:0-223 GCF_000475195.1 Diaphorina citri
GTGTTTATCGACACTCCCACCAACACGAGATACTCTACCTCCTTATATCATTAGCACGAGTCTTTCTGAAGCAACTCTATACCTACTGAGCACACAATCCTTTGTGTATAGGTAATCGTGTTCTCCAGAAAAGCCCAGAATAAGTCGGCAAAACTATGACGTCATATTGTAGACAACAAACCTTACAAAAACAAAGCATGATCTAATATTCGCGGTGACGTGA
>NW_007525303.1:0-223 GCF_000475195.1 Diaphorina citri
GTTATCTAAAACTTTCTCGCTTTGAGATCATAGGTCGTCGCGACAAATTTCAAGATCTGAGCTCATTTGTTTGAGAAAATATGAAAAAAATCCCCCAAAAACCAGTTTTTTTTTTTTTTTTTGGAATTTTGGCTTTATGATTTTCTGGACAAAATTTGCACCACCATTTTCGTGATCCTGGTGAAAAGACCTTTAATTTGATATGTAGGTCGACCAGGTTTGG
>NW_007525304.1:0-223 GCF_000475195.1 Diaphorina citri
ACAATCAAACCCTCACTATTTATTCGGGCTTGGGACCGGCTGTTGAATATGCTGGATTGCACACCCCTCAGGCTAGTTCAGACAGTTCTCTCTCTAATGTCTAGTATTTTTCCCTCCCCTCTAGTATCTCGGATTCGGTGCCCCCTCTACCGAGTCAGCAGGACGGAGAGCAGCATCCCTTGCTGATCTAGCCAACCAATCAGCAGCCGTGTCTGCTGAAGAA
>NW_007525305.1:0-223 GCF_000475195.1 Diaphorina citri
ATCCTCAGTAAGTAAATTAGCACTATCATCATCTTCATCTAACTCATCATATAAGGCTGTTATATCAGCTTGCAACTCAACCAGTCTCTCAACATCTTCCTGGCACTGTATTAGCTCACCTGTTGCCTCAACAGACTGTTGGGCCTTTTTGTAGCAACGGCTAATGTTAGATGTTAGCCTTATGAATTTGTTTTTTAACTTGTTTCCCATGTCGCCGGCTCGC
>NW_007525306.1:0-223 GCF_000475195.1 Diaphorina citri
GGATAAAATCCGCCCCCAGCGGGAATCGATTCCAGGGGGTCCGGACCCCCGCCCCCCTGAAAAAAAGATCAGTACCTATCGATTATTTAGAATATTTTAGTGAATCCACTTCATTTGAACACACTGTAAACAAATCTCCATCACTCTTGTCTTTCCTAAGAACACCCTGTATATTTTCACACTCATCTTCATGTTCTACTAATCTTATTACCCGACAAAAATC
>NW_007525307.1:0-223 GCF_000475195.1 Diaphorina citri
AACTGACACATGACAAGCTACAGGTTACATACTAACATACTTACTGAAAAGTTTCGCCTGCGGCCCTGAAGATTACATATTGTAGACCAAAATATTCAAAAAATTCGCCCGCGGCGTCAAATTTTGTGTTTTTGATAACAAAGTTTTTTTTTTTAATTAGAGACCAAAATTTTCGCCTGTGGACCAAAACCCGGGTTGCCGGGTTGAGCTGAGACAGACAGTA
>NW_007525308.1:0-223 GCF_000475195.1 Diaphorina citri
TGGAGCGAAAATCAAAGAGGTGGATGGAATAAGAACATTAAAAAGCCAAGGAGAAGTACCACCATGGAAAAAGAGGCTCATTAACAAAGTGGAAATTAAAAGGAAAGAGATAGCACAACTAACGGAGTACAAAAAAGGAAACCCGGGCCGTAAACTAGAAAGAAAAGCCCAACAGATCTTAGAAAAATACAGGACACACACGACCCGAGATAGAACCAACAAC
>NW_007525309.1:0-223 GCF_000475195.1 Diaphorina citri
TATTTGTCAAAAATTACCCACCTTATTACTAGTGGCAGTAGATGCCAGATTGTCTCCCGAGTCCGGTATGGGTGGAATGGGTCCATTCCGCTGATTATTCGGCATATTGTTGTCATGTTGGATGTTTTGCAAAGTTACGTTTGATGTTGATGGCAAATTGGGATCATTGTTAATCGGATTTGTTATGTCTTTTTTAGTGACGACTGTTCTTTCACGACTGAAA
>NW_007525310.1:0-223 GCF_000475195.1 Diaphorina citri
TGCTAGAAATAATGTCCTAGTTATTAAGTAGTAACGTCATCGTCAGTATAATTAATAGCACAGTTCCTAGAGCGTCGTGCCTGCGTAGCATATATTTTCCGCAGCACAGTTTTCCAACTGATTAGCATTTCGGACAAAATTAAATCAAGCCCAAAACAAAAGGAATGACATTGAATCCAGTGTACCTGACCATTATACTGGGATGTTTACTGGCAGATGGTCA
>NW_007525311.1:0-223 GCF_000475195.1 Diaphorina citri
AGGTAAACATAACCGAAAACCCATGAAACTCTATTTCGTGTTCATATAGGCCGGGCGGCGCTTCGAACTTTTGACGTTCGCGCGCCTCCCGGCACTACATTTAGCTCTTTGTTATGTTGTATTGTTTTCATTGTTAGGTATTTAGGAGGTTAATGGACTGTAGCAGATTCGTAACATGAATTCAACAATTCCGATCGGAAAACGGTAGAAGAGAAAATTGAAA
>NW_007525312.1:0-223 GCF_000475195.1 Diaphorina citri
AAAATCACACCAAATACATTACCGCGCTACTTATTGACGGGAAAACAAGCCATTTATTCTGGTCCGACACGGAAACTTACATAGGTATCTTGAAACGCAAGTATATACCTAGGTAACTTGAAACTTAAGTATATTGGGTACATAACTTGACAAGAAGACCTAACGACGGGCAAGATGGCCCCAACCTTGGTTAAGTTCGATAGGTTTGACCCAACTAGGAAGC
>NW_007525313.1:0-223 GCF_000475195.1 Diaphorina citri
TTTTGTGGACTGCAAACAGTAAATTTTTTGACTATTTTTAAAGTTACCATTACCGATCAATTACGACAAGAAGCAAAAAACACATCTATATCTACTTCGGGATTCGCTTGAGAAAGATTTGTGCTGCACTTTAATGACCATTAATACCCTGCACTGTGACGCAAACTGTAATTTGTCGAGTGTAAAAGTTCAATTGCTAAATTTTAATGTAAACTCATTTAGA
>NW_007525314.1:0-223 GCF_000475195.1 Diaphorina citri
AGATTTTGGGAAAATCCTACAATGCTGCAGTGAGCACCAAAGTTGTGACATAATAACACAAAGAAACGGCATTTACATATTTTATACCTATAATACCGGAGGAACACCAGATGAGTCCGAGAATCCATGATTTGGGTCCCAACTCAAAAAAGGTCATCCGAGTTGCGTCCCCGGTACCTAAGATTGAACCTATATACTTGAGACCATAAAGTAAATAAATAAG
>NW_007525315.1:0-223 GCF_000475195.1 Diaphorina citri
ATACGTGATTTTTTGTAAAATCATGAATGGTGAATGGTAGAAACCGTGATGATCAATGATCTTGTTCACGCACACACGCACTTTTTTTTATCAATCACTAACACTAATCAGTCGAAAACTCACGTATTATTTTTTTGTAATTTAATTTTTTTTATCAATTGGACAGGACACAGGATAGTCTACACAGGTGAGTATACACATACTTATAATAATTAATAAACAT
>NW_007525316.1:0-223 GCF_000475195.1 Diaphorina citri
GACGTTTTTTAGTTCCCCATAAGAAATACACGGGGAACAAGGTTTGAGGCCAGCAAAACTTTTCCTACGTTTATATATGTTTATATGTTTGTTCTGTCTTATTGAAAAATAAAGTTCATTATCTTTTTTTGAAAAAAAAAAAAAAATATATTTTCTCTCGCTTTTAGTTTTCAGTTTTCATTTCTTCGAGACAAGACTCAGGGACGATATAAGTTCTCAGGGG
>NW_007525317.1:0-223 GCF_000475195.1 Diaphorina citri
GGCCTTCAGCCTTTGTTATCAGTGAGTGAATAGTGTGCTCTAAGAACTCAAATTTGCAATCATTTTAATTGTATTTACTATTTAACCAAATTTCAATCAAACATTTGTAACTAAAAACTACCTATTTTTACACCAATTTCAACCATTAAAATCTATAAATAACCAGTAGAAAAAAGGCTTTCCTTTTCCTTTCTCCCTCCTTCTACCTCTATAGGGACCCCGT
>NW_007525318.1:0-223 GCF_000475195.1 Diaphorina citri
AAGAAGAGTTCCCAGAATATAAAGAAAGCAAACCAGTTGAAGAAGAGGTAATGAAACCAGTTAAAGAAGAGTTACCAGAAGAAAAAGCAACTAAACCAGTTGAAAAAGAGGTAATCATACCAGTTGAAGAAGTGTTACCAGAAGGAAAAGAAACCAAACCAGTTGAAGAAGAATTAACAGAACATAAAGAAATTAAACCAGTTGAAGAAGAGTTGCCAGAACA
>NW_007525319.1:0-223 GCF_000475195.1 Diaphorina citri
CGACCATTTTGATTGACAAAGCCACAATCATAGCCACAGCAATCGGTAGAGAGGCCTGAAACGCTTACCTATCCGATAGTAATATTTATGTGGGCAAGATTTTACCTCGATTAATGTACGCTCGTACGTATAATACCTACATATCTATCTAGAGAGGTGTTATATTGCAACCAAAAACCAAAGCTGAACCACTTTGGTGTTGGCCATTACATGCTATTAACAG
>NW_007525320.1:0-223 GCF_000475195.1 Diaphorina citri
GTCCCCCAGCCAAACTAAGCTGATCTACTGAATGTTTAAAGTCCCCTAGATAGACTAAAACTACCTAATATTGTTTGTTAAAAAAAAATAAATAATAATAATTGTTGTAAAGAGGGGTCATTGTTGGAATTAGCCCAGAGGTCGTATATTCTGTGATCGTCCCTGCTAGTCTCTAAAATTAATTTCCCTCAATTGTTTGCTTTTGTGTTGTGAGTGGATCTTT
>NW_007525321.1:0-223 GCF_000475195.1 Diaphorina citri
ACACAAAATAAATTCGTTCCAATGTTCTATTTTCAAAGTGATCTTTTCTTACTACATTAGAATTCCAACTCAACAGAGTTAGACTGAAAAGTCCCTTTACTCCCGTAGTCTAAATAAGGTCTTATAGGGAAATAGGGGCGATTAGATTATTATTATTATTATTATTATTATTATTATTTTTAAGAGGTTTGACAGAGGGAACTGTAACTGCTATGGTCTTATC
>NW_007525322.1:0-223 GCF_000475195.1 Diaphorina citri
CTTATTTTCGATCTCAAGAGGAGTGAAAATAGCTATAAAGGTCTTCGAGAAACATTTGAATAAGAATAAGTAGAATAACTGATAACAGTACGAAGAACCTATTAGTCGACCATGATAACGAAAGTAGGCGATACACCATAACGAAAGACATCATCATCATCATCATCATCATCATCATCATCATCATCATCATCATCATCATCATCATCATCATCATCATCAT
>NW_007525323.1:0-223 GCF_000475195.1 Diaphorina citri
GCAATATTCAGGAAATTGTCCTGGCCTTCTTCTTTTATGTGTTGGAAGATGTAATATTGTTCGTACACACTAGTTTTTTTTTATCAGTGCACATTTTCAATACGGACATATGGTTTTGTATATCACCGTATGAGCAATTATCATTCTTTATGTGGCGTGCTACTGTAGAAGATGGATTTGTGTGAGCTGAATGTTGTGTGTGCTCTTTGTACCTTTCTTCAAA
>NW_007525324.1:0-223 GCF_000475195.1 Diaphorina citri
GTGACCACATATGTGTACAGATAACAATGTGAAATATTGGATGTTTGTGCTGGTACCTAATGCACGTGGCCATTAAGACCTGAAAGTTCAAGATAATAGAATGCAAGGTCACATTGGCTACTGCCCCTGCTGATAGCTGTAATAAATATATCGGCTTTAACCTGGATTAGTTTTATGGTCTGAAAAGCCATTAGTTTTACAGATTAAAGGGTAATTGAAAATC
>NW_007525325.1:0-223 GCF_000475195.1 Diaphorina citri
ATAGCGAAGTAATCACCGAGGCTACTCGAGCTAACTCTTCGCGTAATCATATCAGCACACAGACGGAAGTTCCTACTAGCGAACTTACCGACATTCACTCCTTGCGTGGAGGAGATCAACGTTGGCACGTTACTTTGAACGTTTACGGAGTTAAGATTAAGGGATTAGTTGACACGGGTGCTTCTAATTCGTACATTTCAGCCAAAGGTTTGCAACTGTTTAA
>NW_007525326.1:0-223 GCF_000475195.1 Diaphorina citri
GTACCTGCCTTGATCATGAGTGTCATTTGTAACACGAGGAGGGTCATGTTTATCAGTCATAGTGGATTAGTGGAAGGTACCTATTTACTTAGCAACTACATACGAGTATTTAGGATGTGAGTATACATTATTTCCTATAGGTATTATCCTAAATATATACAGCCCCTTGTGTAACTGACTCACTGACTCACTCACTCACTCACTCATACTAATTCTAACCCAC
>NW_007525327.1:0-223 GCF_000475195.1 Diaphorina citri
TTTTTGGTCGAAAATTGGCCGCCGTAGGCGGCTCAGGCTCGGGACTTAGAAAAATTTTCATTTTTTTTATATTTTTTTATTTTTTTTCAAATACGTATTCCGCAAATGTAATAGAAAGTCGTGTGATGTTCACACCAGATTTTTTTTTTGTGGCAATGTTGGAAAAAAGTGAAAATTTTTCCATTTCGTCCATTTTTTGTATTTTATTATTCACTTCCCCTCC
>NW_007525328.1:0-223 GCF_000475195.1 Diaphorina citri
ACTAGACTGACCTAATCTTATACATACCACACTGTCTACACATAAGAAGTGTACATCCACACACACATCAGTGTCATGTGGGTGTACATTACAATAAGCCATGGCGAGAACATTGAATGCTCACCAAATCTACTCTGAATGCTCACAAGTTATACCTCACCAAATCTACACAATGGGTCCATCTTACTCACCAAACCTACACACACCTACTCCTCCCGAAAAT
>NW_007525329.1:0-223 GCF_000475195.1 Diaphorina citri
AACATTTACAATATCTCTAACCGTTTAGTCGATATAGCTGAAAACCGCCAAAAAGCGGTCGAAACCTGCCAAAAAGCGCTCAAAATACCGCCAACCGCAGCACCTATTTTAACCGAACGTTTTGTGTTGCATCCTTGTCACATTCGTGAACTACATACCAAATTTCAAGTCTCTAGCTCATACCGTTCCCGAGATATTGTTAAATTACACCAAAAACCGCCAA
>NW_007525330.1:0-223 GCF_000475195.1 Diaphorina citri
ATTATTTATTATTTTTGACGATCTTTACGAAAAAAATACATTTGGACAGTTATATTTTTCATGAGAATCATCAATTCGAAATTTTTTTAGTTTTCTGTCCGTTTTCCCCCATATCATATTTGTACATGTCATATTCTTTCCATGGATTTATTCTGTCTCCCATCCATGTCCGTTTCTGGTACATTACTTGAAATAATAAAGATTATTTTTTAACATGGTTTGA
>NW_007525331.1:0-223 GCF_000475195.1 Diaphorina citri
TGTCAGGTCTAAATGATAGTGTGCGTACTCATGAGGTATCAGGTAGACCTGACAGGCGGACCTGATCAGTGCACCTGAAAGTGGATGACTGGCCTAATGCTAGCCATTCACAGGCTTGTCTTTTCTTCTCATGTCGAGGCTGAGTGAATGTCTGAGTTCTTTGAATAGTACCGTCAACTTCGGGCAGGTCTAGTATTGTCAAGTTTGGGTAGGTTCTATACGA
>NW_007525332.1:0-223 GCF_000475195.1 Diaphorina citri
GTTTGAATATTTGTGTGTTAGCTTTGATACATGGCTTGATTAGGTTCCATTGGTGTTTGGACTGTTTGGCAGGTTGTATCGACACTCAATCCTCCCAACAGCTCAACCCGTCATCAAAGTGCAAAGGGTTTAACCCCCTATCTTTCCAGTGTTGTTACGCTCGAGACTTGCAATTGTCGTACCAAACTGTTGAAAATGTCGTATTTTACACAAAATAGTCGTA
>NW_007525333.1:0-223 GCF_000475195.1 Diaphorina citri
ACTTTGACTCTTTAAATACGTTTCGTAGCATGTCCATATTGTCCATCTTGTAGTATGTCTGCGTTTCCAAAGGCCAGAAGTTTCCCATTAGTATGCCCCGAGAAGTTCAAACAGTAATCTCCTCTGAAAGTAACCGGTCTCGGGTAAATAAAGGGTTGTTCACTCGTAATAAAGTAACTTGGTGGTGTTGCTATCAAGACTTCCCACCCTGTAAGCCAGACTA
>NW_007525334.1:0-223 GCF_000475195.1 Diaphorina citri
TGTTTCGTTGGAGATCTGCATCAGTAACTGGTTCTTCAAATCAACTTCATCCCCTGGTGTCCGTCCCTCTTCCGGTCTCCTGTTTATACTTCTATTGTATAAACATAGGGACTACTTGTATACCCCATATAATGCGGGGTACATAGGGAGGATCGACCTCCATCGTTTCGTCACCAGTGGGGTGTTCATCTACCTCCATTGGGAGAGGAAACTGGGGGTCGAC
>NW_007525335.1:0-223 GCF_000475195.1 Diaphorina citri
GCCAATTATGCATCTCATATTAGTGCTGTCGTTATAGGAACATAACTACATAGTATACAAGTTTACATATCGTCGCGCCTAAAGCTACACCGCTTATCTCGCAATTTTACAGGAGCTAGAAAATAAAATAAATAAATAAAATAAAAAAAATAAATGTCTTTTCTTTGTGTTACTATATCACAACTTTGGTGCTCACTGCAGCATTGTAGGATTTTTCCAAATA
>NW_007525336.1:0-223 GCF_000475195.1 Diaphorina citri
TTGCAAAGGAATGACACAGAAGGCCGCCGCGAGACCGAAAAAGGCCGCGTTCCCAATATCCTTGTAAATGATATAGGTAACAATGAGCGATATGATTGGAGAGGACCACATGAAGTGACTAGTCACTGTCACTAGGTCGAATCGACTGACATCGTTCGACACAAGGTTGACGATTTGTCCCGGTGCTGTTTCCCGAGTAGAGACCATGTCCAGCTTGAGACAC
>NW_007525337.1:0-223 GCF_000475195.1 Diaphorina citri
AAGACTTTTGTAAACAAATGTTATCTCATTAAATGTAACACAATAGAGACTGTGGAGAGAGCGAAAAAGAGAAAAAAAAAAATACACCAGAGACTGGCGAAAAGAATAGAAAAGAGGTAGAAGAAAGAGAGGAATGGGAGAAGGGGTAAAAGAATTTAATAGGTTAAAGTTTTTCCTTTACACGCCATAAAACATGAATATGTGGTTCATATAACTGCTAGAG
>NW_007525338.1:0-223 GCF_000475195.1 Diaphorina citri
TAAAAGCGAGAGAAAATATTAAACGCAGGAAAAGACACTGAGTAAAATCTTAATTAATAGTAGGCACCTAAAAATACCACTTGTTGTAGAAACGCACATGTATTTTCTTGTCTTGTCCTGCCCGATCATTATCGTACAAACACGGAGATGGTAGCACGTGGCGAACGCACTTATCTGATTCGCTTCTTTTGATAGGTTTAAACTACGTAATTGACAAAGATGG
>NW_007525339.1:0-223 GCF_000475195.1 Diaphorina citri
TAGTCGAATTTCGCGTTATTTTCATAGTATAACTTCTCGCTGTTTTTTATTTTCAAAAAATGTTATATCTTTTTCTACCTTTCTATTGAAAGTTGAAAGTTAAAAAGGTTCTCTAATTTTATTTATTAAGAAGATTTAATATACCTACCTTTAGCTAGGTTTCATTTAAGTCTACGGTACTCCTCACTCTACAGTCCAGATAACTTGTAGTCGCTGTTATACC
>NW_007525340.1:0-223 GCF_000475195.1 Diaphorina citri
CGCTTAAGCATAACTTTACAAATGTCCATTTCGAAATTCCTGAAAAGTACTTACTGTAATTTTATTAAAAAGGAACAAAATGTGCACTTTTATGAGATTATGTTAAAGAAAAATAACCATTATTAGATACTATTTGCCAAACTTAATTTTTATGTCGCTACTGGGATTTGAACCCCAGTCCCCTGGGTTGTGAGTCCAACATTCTTCCTCTGAGCTACTGGGG
>NW_007525341.1:0-223 GCF_000475195.1 Diaphorina citri
TTTTTTATTTTATTCCTTTGAACAATTTCATCTCGAGCTCAATAAACTTTGAGCTGAATCCTCCTCGTCTAAAACTTTAGATAGGCTCAGAGTTGCTTACCTACCTGACGAATTATTTGGGTATTGTAGGTATAGTCAAGCGAAGAACTAACAGTATCTAACATCCTTCTGTCTCCTATCTTCTGACGAATCTCTCGATATCTTGGTGTTGTCATACATTACA
>NW_007525342.1:0-223 GCF_000475195.1 Diaphorina citri
CCCTAAAACAACCTAGACTGAAGGTAAAGAGAATGAAACTTTTATAAATTAAAATAGAATCTGTAGATAGAGAAGTCAAGGGGACAAGACTGTGTTGGGAATTGTTGTCCAAAGGTTTAACATTAACGTCACTGTTTAACATCTAAGGTTTTTAGTGACGGCGGTCTTATCCTCCATCCCGCCACAAGTTACCCGCCTACTCACATTAATCTCACCCATTCTA
>NW_007525343.1:0-223 GCF_000475195.1 Diaphorina citri
AAGTCTCTAGCTCTTACCGTTCTCGAGATATTTTGTTTACAGACAGACACACACACACGGACCAATGGCTGAAACTTTTTGGATTTAGGCTCTAGGGACCTCAAAACGTGTTTTGGCACTAAAAACTGACCATCGAAATTTTGACATTACATTACTTTCCTTCCTATAGGATAAGGAAAGTAAAAATTGGTACCTAGTAAAAAATAGCGCCACCCGGTATACC
>NW_007525344.1:0-223 GCF_000475195.1 Diaphorina citri
GAATATATGTTGTCAAGGCAGTGTGGACGGTTTTAGTCGACCATCGATGAACGGCCGTCGACACAGCTTAATGGTGCGTTACCAAACCTTACACTTAGCCCCCTGAAAAAATTATTTGTGTAATACGAGTTTGATAAAATACCCAAAAAATAAACATCCCTGTGTTGATGCACTACCCTAATTATTATATTTGTATTTATTAAAGTGTATTAATAGCAATAAA
>NW_007525345.1:0-223 GCF_000475195.1 Diaphorina citri
TCCACACCCCTGCTACCTAACAGCTGTTCCAAGAACATGATTGTGGATCGGTTCTTCGAGTCTATTGACAAGAGGAGTGGGAAACCAGACGGCTTTGTTGACCTTCAAACCAGACCTTCAAAGAATATCATTAAGAAATTGGACATGAACCAGGATATACCAGAGGAGAATGCGGAAGATATTGTTTCGCCTAACAGAAAAGATGTCTCACCAAATAACGAAG
>NW_007525346.1:0-223 GCF_000475195.1 Diaphorina citri
GCATAATGTTCATTTAATTATTCCTGTTTATTCAAAGATATGACATTTAATTTATTTAATTGTTCCTATAGCCCAAGTCCTATCTCTGTGCGTGCGTCTAGTGGTATATGGCTGAGCTATAAATTTCAAGTGTTGGAGATTCTTCATTGTCCTGCTGTTATTGAACTGGGTATAATATGCATAGAATCAGCTGTGAACAGCTTTTGATGTCTTCATTGTTTCG
>NW_007525347.1:0-223 GCF_000475195.1 Diaphorina citri
AAATTCGTCCCATATTGTAATGCATATAGTTGTTCTATGTTCTCCTTTGGGGTTTCTTTATCTTCATCGTCCTGTAGTTGTTGACGTCCTATTTTCATATAATTATCTTTATTATAACTTGAAGTTTTACCTGCATTGTTCCGTTGTTCATTTTCGTTTTTATTTTTATTAATGTATTCTGCATGTTTCTCTTTTCTCATATTATTTGTTGCGATGTCGCCTC
>NW_007525348.1:0-223 GCF_000475195.1 Diaphorina citri
AGACGCCTGTGTTGAGACTAATGAGGAAGACACACTTTACCAGAAGAGTGGAGAACACAATGGCATAGCCCAGCCCTGAAAATTGGAAAAGATATAATATTAGGCCGGCCCTGGAAAACAAAAGAGATACATAATTTTATTATTAATCTTATCTTATCTTATCTTATCTTATCTTATCTTATCTTATCTTATCTTATCTTATCTTATCTTATCTTATCTTATC
>NW_007525349.1:0-223 GCF_000475195.1 Diaphorina citri
TCGTGTCGCATCCTTGTCACATTTGACAGCTGCATGCCAAATTTCAAGTCTCTAGCTCTTACCGTTCTCGAGATATTTCGTTTACAGACAGAAGGACAGAGAGACAGACAGACACACACACGGACCAATGGCTGAAACTTTGTACTTATTTAGGCTCTAGGGACCTCAAAACGTGTTTTGGCACTAAAAACTGACCATCGAAAATTTGACCCGATTACATTAC
>NW_007525350.1:0-223 GCF_000475195.1 Diaphorina citri
AAGAAAACAATGACTGCATAATTAACAAGCTCCACAATGTTCCCATGAAGAAATGAACTTGTAATTGCCACGCCGTTGTACAATGCAGATTCTGCCTGATACAGGTAACTTCATCTTCCTAATAAAACATTGCTCCGGAGTCTTTGATTTCCTGGAGACCTAGACGCGTTTCTGTACATAGAACATGTCTATTTACATATTCCATCTATTTACATACTCCATG
>NW_007525351.1:0-223 GCF_000475195.1 Diaphorina citri
AATGGGATGGTTGACGGACTACGCCAGAAGCGTGATTTGCCAGCCTTCCTAGAGAGAAACGGCTCTTGTGAGAATTACTAACTCAGAACTTGGGTATAAGGTTTAAATATTAGGTACCTACTTACTATCGTAAAAGACAACTTTAATTTATTTATTTACATACCTACTTAGAAAATAATTGTAGAACTCAATTTAATTGTAATTTCAATTATCCAATTTATTG
>NW_007525352.1:0-223 GCF_000475195.1 Diaphorina citri
GAGAGCTCTTTGATGACATTTCCCTGATTCTACAGCAATAAGGTGTTAAGATCCCTAATTCTACAGCAACGGCAATCAGGTGTTAGAATCGGGTGTTTATGAAATCCAGCATTATCTCATCTTGATGTCGGCGTTTCATTGAAAAATCAAAACACTCCGCGGCTCTTTGGTCCTTGAATTCTTGGAAATTGGATTCCTTGTTTGTCTACCTAATGCCTCGTCT
>NW_007525353.1:0-223 GCF_000475195.1 Diaphorina citri
CGAAGCGCTGGATGTTAAGTTCTCAACACTCTTGGAACCTGTCTTATCATCTGACTCAGGGCTGGAACTCGAGTTCCTCGCACCCAATGGTACTTGACATACATCAGGCATGGATGTGTTCATACGATCCGCTGAGTTCTTCACTAGGTTAGACTGTACCAAGTCTACAACTTCTGTATGAGGACAATTCTCTTCTATAAGAAGTTCTCCCTTGGAGTTGTGT
>NW_007525354.1:0-223 GCF_000475195.1 Diaphorina citri
CAAGCGCTTACAAAGCAGGTGCCCTACATTCCAAGCTAACTAGGCTGACAAAGGTGGATTATTAAAATAGCATCTCGTACCACATACTCGTACATATCTACAAGTAGGAACCTGTAAGGATACTTGTAATACTATTTTTAGACTGTTTATGAATTGTTTCCCTCTTTGTGAAACTGAGACAGACCATTTTCCTACATGGTTATTCCTGTCAAGTAACATTCTG